>NC_065919.1:77761355-77824999 GCF_024586455.1 Bactrocera neohumeralis | reverse complement strand
AAATACATTAACACCACTTTTTAGCACAATGAAAAGGTTCAATGAAATTTTAAATAAAATCAATTGATGGGTTCTGATTTTAAAATGTCAATAAAAAGGCGATTTTCTAAAATTCTCGTCCCTCTTTGTTGTTCAATAACTGTCTAACAAGCATTAGAGAATCGAACAAATTATACCAGCTACTTAAACACTCTGGTAGACGAGGAATATTTTTACCAGACACTTCTCAAAAAAGTTACTACAAATATGCTCACTCACTAACATTATATATCATATAACTCTCAGCCAATTTAAAACTTTCTAGGCATTTTACGCCATCAATTAAATTAAATCTGCATTTTTAAGATTTCAATCAAGGTGCAACATTATCGCGCTGCCTCGTTTGCGCATTACGTGTTGCATGCCGCTTGACACACTTCGCCACCACCGAAGGTGAATATCGCCGCAGCAGCAGCAGCTGCAACTCTCCGCGCGTTAGTCACACTCTATGCCCAACTTCATTCCGTTGTTTTCTTTTCATTTTCCGATAGTCTTGCTGTTGCAAGACAGCTTCAGCGCACTTTCGAACGCTTCCTTTCACATTCTCCTTCATTCTGCTGTTGTTGTGGCTTCTGATGATGACAGGCTGACAGGCCGTACATGTAACGGCGTGCACGGCTGCACGAGTGAGTGTCGATTGGTCAGGTGCAGCAGACATTAGATAGCAGTCAAGCCACCGTCACTACAACAACAATATCATCACTTAGAACAAGACAGTGGCAAAGCAGGAGTCAGTGATGTCGCTGGAGACCGTTATGTGCGCTTTTGCACTGTTATATGCACAGGCGAAGCGATGCGAAAAGGAGGCAGGAAAAAAAGCATACGATAAAAAGAAGTAACAGTTAGTGAAACAGTGGCAATGACTGCCGTTGGCGGGCTGCTCTTTAGCGCTCGCCGGCTCTGCTGTCGGCCAAAACAGGACGCCGCATTTGTTGTATCTCGCGCCCTTCATTTTTGTGGCACTTTGGCTGCACATGCTTGTTAGCTTTTTTATCTTTTGTTGCCTTAAATTGTTGTTAATGTTGTTGGTGTTGTTCTTGACTCTTTTGTACTCCTCTATCTTCCTTGCTCTCCTTCCTGATTCTGCTTGATTTTGCAGCATATACCGTAATTGCCATAGTAAATGCGCGAAAGCAACAATGTATTTGTGGCAACTTCGGTAGGCTGCTTGCTTTGCTTTTTGTGGATAACTGCAGTTGGTTGCCAACGTAATGCTTTTTCTATTTGACGCTCTTAAAGAAAGGAAGCATAGGGTCTTAATGTATACCTTTGGATGTGTGTGCGCATAGTTAAGTATGAAGCGGTCTTCCAGTGGAATAAACATAAAATATGTTTCGATTTTTTTATGCAACTTGTTTTCAATTGATCCAAAAGTGCTTAGTCCCAAATAGATTCTTGTATTTCTAGTTTGTAACTAGTTTAAAAGTAACTATTTATCAAATTAGTTAGTCACATCATTCTGTGACGTTCACGTCACCTTCACTTCGATTTTTTTTAAAAAATTGAAATCGTTGCCTGCATCTACAAAAAATAAATAATGTGAAAAACTACATCATTAATTTTAGTTGCGTGTAGTTTTGAATGAATTCCTAATAAAACGTTTAAAAAAACTTATTTGCAAGAATTTTTTTCACTTTCTTTCTTTCCGCCCTGCCACATATTGAAGCCTTTCTGCACCAACACACACTTCTAGCTCCGCTCATATAGATATTAAATTTATATCACTATTACCTTGATTATTTTGTTTCAATTGTTTTACCATAACATTCTACGGGTCGCCGCTCATACACCGCAGTCGGATTTATGCACCCAAAATGGGTTACCACTCCTGACCATATTCGGTGTGGCATATCTTTGAATACAAATAAGTTTTGCCGCACGTTCGGACATGCAACAGCAACAACAAAAACACATACCAAATAACAACAAAAAAAGCAGCCTTGACATTACAATGCGCGCGTTGAGTGGCATTAACGATTAGCGACGCAGCGTTGTTGCCGCTATGAACGGCTTGAACAGCGCAAAAAATGCCTTTGAATTCCCCGTTTCATGGGTGAAGTTACATAAATGCAAATACGAAGTAGCTGGAAATAACGATTTGCTGCATAATCGCTGGAAAATAATATGGAGAGACGTAGTGGGGTAGAATAGGAAAAAACAATAAAAAAATAAAACAGAAACAAAAAAATATATATAAAGAAAAACAACAACAGCAAAATCTAAAATTATAAGTATCCAATACAGGGTGCTCGAAAAATATTGCCTTTGAAAAAAAAAAAATTAACAAAAATTTTTAAAAATCTTAAATGAACAACCTGCAAAATTTAAAATTATAATTAACAAGTGCTCAAATACTTATTTTAATAAAAATGATAAAAGCATCCGTCGACAACATATTTGAAATTGATTTAATTTGTTTTTTTTTTGTTTTTAAAATATTCTGTTTCTATTATTTTACTTTGTGAAAGTTTACGTATTTACATATATGTATATATATACCAACAATACATATTTATTTAGATACTCAAATGGTTAGCATAATCTAAAAGTGGTTTAATTGTTGATGGTCGTGCAAAGTGTTTGTTATGCTTTATTTCGGGCAGTTTATTGCCGGTGACAGGGTTTGTACTTTACGTAATTGTCGTAAATAATTCGTGCAACATGTTTTTAATAGTCTGTAAATAGTTTCCAGCATTAGATAGTTAACCATGTAAGTGTGTATGTTTTATATTTACTCAAAAAAAGCCAAAAAACAAAACATAAGAATAATAAAAATTTATCAAGCATTTCAGCTGGAATTTAGGTATATGGCAACTTGCTTTGTTGATTTGTACTTGAAAATTCACTCAATGCGCAACCGCAGTTAAACTTCAGTTGCATAGTCCTTGAAAGTGCATGAAAATGTTCCATAAAACACACACGAAAACGATAAACAATATTTTTTCAACATTCTTTGTATATTTTCTAGGGCAAGAATTTTCAAGACGTAAACGTGCTAACAAGATAAACAGGTTGATATACTAGTGATATCTCATTTTACTTTATCTCATAAAGAAGTGTTTAAATTGTGAGAAATTGAGGCAACAAAATGAGTTGTTTCCAAATTAAAATGAAATTCAGGAAATAGTCGAATTTTCTCCAAAGACATAACTCTTAATCGTTCAATATATTATACTATATATTTTATTTAGAGTAGCATGCTTAAAAACTTATCCATTTCTTCGATATAAAAAAAGAAAAAAAAATAAATTCAGACAGTTTTGAAAATATTTTTCTAAGAGGATTCAAAATTAATCTATGCCTCACTCTTTCCTACTTTTTGATGGAAATTTATACAAAGCAGTTTCAATTTAAAAGATTCTAATTCGGACTATAATATGACCTTTAAGACCAAACAGCTTATAATAGAAATTCTACATATGATTCTACTATCGCACCAAAGAGTTCGGTAAGGCTCTTTTTTTCGTTTTTTAACTCAAAAATAATTTTACCCCAATACTTTTAAAAATTAACCCGAATTAATTAATAGACAAAGATTTGTGTAAATGAACAAAGATAGTAAAAATATAATTTTGCCGTGTGACCTACGTAAAGACGCATTTGTAGACTCTGTAATGATAATGAAAGCTATAGTATTTCGAAGAAATTTGATGTAGTACTTTAGAACCAAAAATGTGGGTTAGATTTTCGTAAAAATTCATCTACTCTTGCCGCAGCCTCCAACTCGCCTAAAATTCTTTGATTATTTCGTCTAGACATTGCTTCTAAATTTTTTCACAATACGTACACATATTAGTTTTTACAGTTCTCGCCATTTATGTTATTTAATTTAATACATTTCTTTTATAAAAATATGTATAATATATATAATTTATTTGTTTTTATTTTCCTTTGCATTTTAGCCGTACAATGTCAGCGCCACACACTTTGAGTCGAAGTGCAGCAGCAAGCACAGCGCGTTTGTTATTGTTCTTGTTGTTGCTTAGTTGTCAACGTATTGCGGGTATTTTGGGCAAATAACAGCTGTGCGAAATTGAAACGAGACAAACTAATATTATATTGGATAATGAAGAGAGTCGTGGTGATTGTAAGTAGAGAAATATGAAATCAATTAGAATAAAGATGCAACTATTTTCACTTTCTATAAGTTTGTCTAACACATGATTCCACCTTATACGCCACTCGTTATTATCGTTGAACATATTCAGATATTTTGGTTCTACTCACATTAATTTCAAACAGAAAAAAATTTATTTAAAAAATTTTTTTTTTGACAGCACTTGCCAACTTTATACTATATTGCTGTATTGGCGATTCTCAAATATAATTTATTATCCCTATCAATTTTTATTATTCTTAACGGTCTTTTCGGAGTGACCTAAAGCACTCAACAACTTATTCTTCTCTCAACGATTCCTTTTATAAAACTATTAGTAGTAGATCTATAAGGCACAGCTAATTTTAAGAAATACATATATTTTGCACTTAGTAAACAAATATATTTACTTTCTTGGTCTTAAATAGCTGTTCTGATCCCGCACGATTTCCTTTATCAAGCAATATATTCATATCTGAAATGTGTCACTACTCTCTTCATTTCTTGTCAAAAACAAACTTAACAAAGTGCTTTGCTTTCTCATTTGCACAACTTCGTCAAATTTTTAGAAGTTTTTGCTATAAATATAGATATGATCATATACCAGTTGCGGTTTTCAGCAAGTGTATTTTCTACACCTTTATTTTTTTCTACCGATTTGCAGAGTTAATTAAATTTATCGGCGAATTCTACCCACCACCAGCCGAAGGCTACTTTCGCAAGCCACGGCCTGCTGTGTCCGCGCTGATGAGCCAACTCCTTTAGTAATATAATTAAATGAATGCCATTTTTCTTCATCACTTTTCGCGCGCATTGTTGTTGCTTGGCAGCGCACAACGGCACATGTTTAGTAGAGCTAACAAGCATCATTAATCAAAATGACATAGAAGTGTAGCACATGTGTGGGTCGATAACAGCACACGTGTGCAGCAGCCAGAAAAATTTGCATCTATGTTGAAGAAGCTACGTATTTACTTAGTGGCAAGTTGTGGTCAAACAACACTTTTCATAATAGTTATAATCTAGTACATAATCGTAAAAGGTGTATAATTTTCCGGCAACGCGAATTTAACTCTACACTTAATAATTGGAGGAAAGTTAAGTATCCGCCCTGACCAACGCACGGCAAAAGGCCAGTCTCAAAAATTATCGTACAAAATCAACGCAGCCATTTCATTTGGAGCAATTCCATGCAGCAAATGAACTTAACGCACATTTTTCATTTGCAACAAGGTGCAGCAATAACAACAATAACTATAGCAACAGCTACTAGTCGGTCCATTTCATAAGTCGCTGAGCTGCTTGGCTGCGCCAACCGCCTTGCCACTATATTAGTCCCAATAAATGAATCAGTTTCATTGCTATTTCAACAGGTAAAACAACAAAACGAACAAAAACAACAATGTGCAAGGCGAACGCATAAGAGCGTGGCAAAATATGGCAACATAAATGTTTATATACGCTGATGATGATGATGCGTTGCCAGTTGTTGGCTATAATACAACAAAAAGTGATAGCGGCGCTGGAGAGCTGTTCACATTAGATTGCACGTGACGCCGTTTAAAGGCGTCTACCAATTGGCCGCAATTGCATTTGCAAACACATCTATCTACGTGGACCCTTTCTTGTGTTGCTTATTGTCTGCATATCGTCTTGCAAGTTGCCAAGTACTGTATGTTCAAGCTATGACTCGTATGTTGCAGATTACGTGCGCGCCACTGCTGCCACTATTATTAAATTGCTCTGGTTGTTCGTTGTTGGTGTTGCTGTTATTGTTTGTTGTTTCGCTGCAGCGATTGTGTTGCGATAGCAAAAGCAGATCAATTTGCTTTTAGGCGCCTGCCCTTCACTGTTGCAGTTGAAGGCGAATAAAAATAAAACTCATTTAATGCATCTAGTGAAGTGTTATTTTTCTTAGCTATTCTCGCTAATGCTTTCATATCCTGCAGCAATTTCAGCATTGAAGGTTGTTGCCTTTGTAGCACTGTGATACTGTGTGTTACGCTCATCATTATATATCGATTTTTGTCCTTAAACATTTTTTTTTCAGAAGAAACAGGTATGTTCGGGTTAAAAAATGTCACAGATATTTTAATTAAGAAATTATCTCATTCGAAATCTCAAAATATAGCTGAGAAGTTTTTTGAGGTGTAAGCTGTTTTTAGCGAAGACTCACCTCAAATAAAGTGGAAAGGTTTATTCCTTAATCTAAAAGAAAACAAAAACTATCGTGAAGTAAAATCTCAAATGAAAACAGAGGGAAAGATAAAAATTCAGTTTTTCGCAACAATATAATGCAATAAAAATTTTACTATTACGCTGGCCCTGAGGATATTACTTTCGACGATTTTTAATTCTATTATTGCTGCTTCGCTCTTTCTAGTTACCATAAAAAATAAACGAAATATTTGTTGCCTACATGTTGGAGTACGGTTCAACATTACCTAATAAATACTATATTATTTTGCAAAGTTACCAACCTGTTACTTAATTATGGAGATTGCAAACCCTAGAAGGTAGATACTAATATGGGTGCGCAAGCGAATTATAATGTATAATACTAAATTTCTGAAGATTTAAAAACTATGCTCTCCTAAAAGTAGGCCTTTTAAAACATCATACATTTTATTTACTTTTTAACTCTTATTTATTTCAATAGATAATAAGGTATAATATTTCAATGTATTAAAGTTTGTATCATGAACATCAAAATCGTTGGTGATCCTTAATCTCTCATGACGAACTTAAACAACTCACTCTTTCCTGCTAACACTCCTCAATTGCAATTCACTTTCGATTCACCTGATTAAACCACAGTGCACAGGCTCTGCTTCGCCTGGTTCGTCTCCTTTTCCTTGCATTTTGTTGGTTTTTTACTTGTCAAGCACACCAACTATTGCAGTTTGCCGCCTATATTAACAAAGAGAAATCGTTTTTAAACAATACTTTGATTGTTATGCCATTGTTGAGTGCTACAAGTAGATATCGGCAAAAAGTACGCAAAGTCCTAGCAGGCACCAATCTTCTGCCAAACCAACGCATCAACGCGGAGATCTTCAAATTTATTACAAGTTTTAGTTGTGTGCACACAAACGCGTACACATATAAAGCGTTTTGCATCAGTGATATTATTTCTATACTGTTGCCTTCCTTTTAACAATTACAATGGAAAATTGAATAAGCCGTCGGCGATGAAATGAAAAATATTGGCGTAATTTGCAGTTAAATTAACAATTGCTTTTATAGGGTTTGCAAACACACGCACACACATATATGTATATACCATATATGCACGTTCGTGTTTGTATAAGTCAGCATATGTTGTTGTTGCTCTGCATATGGTTCGATGGCCGGAGCAATAGCAATAGTTATTTGTTGCAAGCGAAAACAATTGTGATAATGGATGAACGTTGCAATTGCCATTTGCTGCACCAACAGCCACACATATAACCATTTATATGTATGTAGTATAAACATATCACCACATATTGATATGTTTCTAGTTTTCCGTTTAGTTAGTTGCATGGAAACTACTTTGAGATCACTCTCCGCCGCTTATTGGCGCCCTGCGCTACATACATTGCCGCAGGCTATTTTAAACAAACGTGCCACAAACTGGGAGGTATTTACTTTTTCATTGTTTGCAGCGGGAAATTGATACCATTTTTCACTTTTTGCTTATACTATTGCATTCGCTATTTACCTATCGTGGAACTAGCTCTTTCGCATTGCTTTCGAAGATGTAAATGTGTATGTTAAGAGATTTTCAATAAAAGACTTTGATAAGCGTGCTTCAACTGCAAATTGAAAAATGAAAAAGGAAAAAAAAATACACAAATTTTGGTTTTGAGAATGAACTGATGGTACTGTAAATATCGTTAGACTGTTTTATTATGCCCATTCGGGCATAATAGCTTAGCCACAATCTGCATTCTTCTAAGTTGTTTGAAAAGATCTTTCTTTAATACAAAGAGTCCTGTACTTCACAGTGGTGAAGTGGCTCTCCAGTTAAAGTACTAACTGTCTCACATTTCTACTGGAACTTTGCACCAAATGTTCGAAAGCAACATTCAAAATTCTCGACACCTATCATTACAAAAGCCAATTTTTCTAGCGTTTCTTGGTCTCTGAAACATAAAAAATTGTTAAAACTATTCTCTCTATATTCTTGGATAAATTTAAATGCTGTTCTGTGATTACTTTAATTAGATTAAATTTAACTATTTGCTAAATTTATGCTGGACTGCACATAGCGTTCAAAAAATATAAAAGTATGTAGTAAATCATAAAACCCAGTAGTCAGTTTGTGTTTCACAAGTTCACATGTACTAGACATATATACATTACTGTATTCGTTTTATTTCCATTTTCGATAGCAACAAACTTTTTGCTATAATCTTACGCGAATATAATAAAAGTAGCTATCTACGAACTACCACAAATGTGCATGTAATAAATACGTCGAACGCATTTCTTCGTTTCGCCGTTCGATTATGCGCTGACATTGTCATTTGTGGGCCAATAAATATGCATTGCTCGTCGACGGCAAGAGTGTCCTGGTCGCACACACGTGGCGGACTACTGCACATGAAAGCAAACTCAGTGCGTTGCAGTGGCAGCGAATGTGGCGCATTAAATTACACGTTGTGCGCCAACGACTCCAAGAGGTTTTGCCAGCATAGAAGTTATTGTTGCAACAAATGGTGGAGTGTCTCGCATTACAGCCAGACACAGTTATCTGGACGTACACACAAATATATAGAAAGTATCGGCGAAATGCATAAATAAGGCATTCCAAAGTGCCAAGAGTACGACACGAACTTCTAAAGTACAAAATCGTTCGCGGTTGCAAATAATTGTAATGTGACTATTATCAAGTTGCAAGTTGTCAGTGTGCTGTAAGTTGTGGATATTTGGTAGTTAGTAGCATGGTGAAGTTATTTTATATTTTGTTGCCTATTTCTCTCTTCTTTGGCGGAAGAATTACAGGAAATTTTCAAGCACATTTTTCTAATAAGTCTCAAGTTTTTAATTCAAATCTCTTTCAACTTTTGTTTTACTTTTTTTTTGATATTAAACACCCTTCACTTGCAAGTATTTTTTAATGTACACTAGTTAAAACACAAAATTTCATTTGTCACCATCACTAAGCCTGTCCATCTCGAGCGTCATAAAAACTGTCATGATTCCCTTGTCGCCATGTTGAGTAGCAAGTTACTACTAACTCACGCCGGCAGCAAAATCCTTTTTAGACTACTTACTTTCGTCAGAAAACTAATGTTCCGTAGCCCCATGGCAAGATACAGTAGACTTCCACCTTCATCCACTAACTGTCGCTTCTTTTGTATTGCTTCATACTACACAACCCAACATGTGCTCATCGAAACCGAGAGAAAACTACACATTCATGATATAAAAGCAAAGTAGAAAAATTATTTCTTGTCGGTTCTTATTACAAATGCAAGCTACGGCAGTGTCAGTTAATGACTACCGCGCTGACTGAACTTTGCTAACGTCATTGTCATTAAACACTTTCGCACACGATGTACATGCCAAGACGTGTTACGATGTGCTGTGCTATTCTATGCTGTGAATCAGTACTGGACTCATTCCCTCTGTTGAGCAGCCAGGTTTTGTCCTCGCCGTCCACTGGCTCTGCCCATTTTTAAATGATTAGTACCTACCTGTTCTGAGTATAGCCAAGTCTAACAAGAACCATCTCTATTTATATATTTCAAAATAGTTGGCCAAATCTACATTCTATAGTATTAGAATTCTCGGTTGTTATGAACTTAGAACCCTTATTTGGTTAAAGAAATGTAACCTAATTTTATTAAGCATCCTCGAGCATTCAGTTAACACATATTTTCTTCCCTTCTTGGAGGATTTATTTGTTTTTTGCTTTGAACAGATTATAAATGTCTTCTCACCAACACGTTAAAAGTGGGTTAGTTGATTCATATTATTTTTTAAACTTCACTAAATCTATAAGGTTCTTTATAGGCTGCATAAGATTGTATTTTTGTTGGCTTACTCGCAGCCATTAATTAATTAGCTTAGCGATGTTGTTGTTGCTTATAAGCTTTCATTCAAGTTTTTGAGCTTTTATGGGAGCGTTTTAAGCTTTCATTGTAGCTATTCAACTTTCATCTTAATTTATTAAGCATGCCTTGTAGCAGAAAAAAAAATTGTACCTTATTGAGCTTTCGTTGTAGCTTTTAAGCTTTTACCATAATTTATTGAGCTTTTTTTGTGGCATAAAGAGTGTTTTAGTAGCTTATTAAGGTTTTACTAAACTTTATTGCGGCTTCCTTACGGCATAAAAAGCTATTTGCAGCATAAAGAGCTTTTTTGCACCGTATTGAGCTTTCACTATAATTTATTGAACTCGCCTTGTGGCATGAAGAGCTCTTTTGTAGCTTATTGAGCTTTTACTATAATTTTTTGAGCTTTCCTTGTAGCACAAAGAGCTTTTTTGTAGCTTATTGAGCTTTCTCTATAATTTACTGAGCTTTTCTTGTAGCATAAAGATCTCTTTTGTAGCTTATTGAGCTTTTCCTATAATTTATTAAGCTTTTGTTTTGATTTCTCCGTTTTAAAAAATATAAAAAAAATCAGTTCCTTTACTAATAGTTTTATAAAAGTTAGGTTCCTCTAACGACCTTTATTACCTTTGAAATCGCATTTGCATCTTTATTCAAAGCCTCAACAGTCGTTTTCTTCTGAGTCTCATTTTTATGCGATTCACTAGAAATTTGATACAATTCGTTAAAGCGATTTATAACATATTTTAAGGAAAATGGACACATACCCACATACAAATATCTGCATTCACTCGCTGCTCTCTTTTCAATCAGCTCGCCTGCGCGCAAAGCAGCAATTTTTTGTATTACAGGCATTGTTGTAAGCACCAACAATCACTTTCGTATTTAAACTAAATAGCGTTTGCAATACTCGCACCTCTAGCAGGCACCACCCTTCGGCCGATTGACGAGCTTTCATTAAGATCGTTAATTTGAGATCTGTGGCGTAATTTACTTTGCCACGTAAGAGAATGCTGCTGCAACGTGCTGCAAGCAGTTTTACTATAAATATAATCGAGCTGTATATATATATATGTAAGTGTACTGCGTTTTCCTTTTAATACGAGGAAACTGCAGTGCTTGCGATAAAATAGTTATGTCGCATTTAAAAGACACCCTTGCTGCTCGCAGACGCTGCTAACAACTAACTTGTAACATTTGTGCGAACACTTTTTTGATTTTTGCTGTATGCTGCAACGCTTCGGCGTGTGAAATGTGAGTTCAAGTAGAAATTTATGTTTTATGTATATGTATGAATACGTGTGTGAGTGTTTTGAACGTATGCACAATACATATGCACTTACGTATGTGGTGAATAATGACATGTTGCATGCATTCCAACATACTGGCATTCATATTTCCTGCAACATACAAGGTGCATATTAAGAGCTTACAATTATCATGTGTGTATGTGTGCGTGTCCATGTTTACCTTTTGCTGCGATTTGCGCTTCATAAAACTGTCTCAACGTCTCCATCATTCCAAAGCATTCAAATTTGATTTTATACTTGCCAAAAACATAAATATACACTCGACGCTGACTACCGAGGCATCAGTAAGGCAATTTTGCATGCAGCAAGGCAGCGAGGCAGCTAAATTTCCATCAACGGAAACACAACTCGTCGCGTAATTGTATTAAATGAATTGTGCAACACAAGCGTGGCAAGTGCAACGTGAAACAGAAATGGCAAAAACAAAGCTTGTAACCAACATAGAGCAGTTAGTAGTGGCGCTGTGACGGCGCAAAGGCAGCATGCTACGCGAAATAATAATCTTTGTGGCATCGAAGCGCATTAACATACACAAATAAAAATACAACAACTACTTTCTGATTGCGGCAGTCATTCCTTAAGACAGCCGCGACTACTAACATTCCGATCAAACTGTCCGAAGTTAGAATGTCGGGACCGCCCTTGCACTGTACGCCAACCGCCATTTAAACGCCACCAAGCAGCTCCCCATTGCCGTCCGTCCGCTGCCTGTTGCATTTTGCTCACTGCCTTTTTCCTCTGGTAATTACAGTTGCAACGCCTTGTTGCAGCTTCGGTGTGTGTCTCACCACCATGACTGCTGCCGTCGCCGCTCTTGCCACAAAGGCACCCTTTACACAAACCAAGTGCAACATCTGCATCGCGCAAGTTGCAACAAAGCATTAAAAACCGCATTCGGTTGCAGGCAGCAAAAGTGAGGCAGAAAAAGTCAAGAACTGAGCGAAGTTGAACCAAAGCAATAACAATTGTATGAGAACAAAAAGCATACATAGCAGTCGCAACAATAAGCGCGCAACACATTTTACATGCCACAACAATGCTTGCAACTGCGCTGACACAGCTACTACTCTGCTAGCCAGCGCGCCCTTGCACAAAACTACTTGCATGTGTTCACTCACAACCCTCCCTCCAAAGCTTCACCGTCATTATATTTCATTTGCTCTTTAGTATTCAGTGCCACAATTTTTTATTTTATGCATTTTTGGACACATATTACATTTGTCGTTGTTGTTGTTTTTGGTTTTCATACGCCACTTTGTGGCGGCACACGTCTCGGACACCTCTTCCTGCCTCAGCGGCAGCACTCGTCGTTGGTGTTTGATTGCTCTTTTGCATCTCTCGCTTTTCTTACTTGTTTGGTGTTGTATTTGCTGTTCTTGGTTTTATTATATTAGCTCCCTTTCTGAAGTCAGAGTGCTACCTTAGATTCTCTGCAGTTCTTACGAATCGAATATTATTGTGTTCTAATGCTCCGCAGTCTGTTTTTTCGTGTTTTTATATGTGTATGTGTGCATTGCCGTTGGCTTCTCATTTGTTTTTGCAGTTGTTGTTTTATGTTACATTCACTTTTACCCCTTTTGCTACTTGTTACAGCTTGTGATTTTAGCTTTAGTTTAAGTGTCTGATATAATGATTATAATTCTGTGGCACGAATGGGAAGTTGCCTTGCCATGGGAAGCAGAAAGAAAGGAGGAATTCGTTGGATAGTTGATAAATGAAATTAAGCACAACATTAGGAGGTAATGGGAAATTAAAGCAGGAGGCATTAACATGTACGGAGAGTCCGAAACACACCTTAAGGATATGGAATTTCAAATTACTTATATTCATTTTGGGTTGAAGGATAAAAAGGCTATAATACCATACGCAGGTGCATTTTTTATAGCATTAAAATGTATCAAAAGATCGTTATCTTGATTGTCAAGGGAAACGACGTTTGGTAAATTGTAAAAAATAAATTAAAGAGAAACAACTTATGTTTATATAAATATCTCTAAAAAATGTTAAAAGTAGTTTTTTTTATATTTTAAGAGCGAAAGTATTCACAGGAATTTTTCAAGTAATTACATCTAAATTCACAAAATCAAATATAAGAATCCATAAATTATTTAGTGGTAATCAAATAGGACAATTAAGTTTTTAAATGGATATATTCTTAGGAAGAAGGAGAAAACCGCTAAGCTTTAAGCTGACCATCATAATCTATAAAAACACTTCGCTCAGTATTGATGAAAAAGAAAGTAGATCTTGAAAAGTCAAGTAGTTTTAAAATATCTCTTTCTATACGTAACATTTCTTTGCTTGGCTTAATAGCTATTAACAACCTTACAAAAGAGTTAATGAATTGCTTTAGTACTAAACATGATACTTAACTTGTTAACAATTCCGTTGTTGGCTTGAAAATATATGCTCAACAGTGGTAAAATTTAATCAAGTAAACTCAACATGAGACAAGAATTTTTCCGGACTTTATTAACTTCCGCATATATTCACAGCATGGCACACAGCTTGTTAAGCTGGCGAATAACCCGGTAACACCACGTATTATGTACTGGTACATGTACCCGAATTAAATAACTCAATGTTCCCGATGCTTTCGTATAATTTATTGACCATCAAATGCCCATGTGTACACAAAACCAAGTATACCGCTTCATTTTTCGCTGAAAATGTATGCCGACCATTCGCTCGACTTTGAAACTTAACAAACAGGTGTAAATGAGTTACCCAGTTCTATTAATACCACGTTCAATCTATACAAATCATAAACGAATCTTCAAATAAATGGTTAACTTTGTTAGAAGTTTTTTATGGTTGTGGATGGCTTTATACCGTTATACCTTACATAAAGTGAAATGCTGTGTTCAAAGTTTGAATGTGGTTACTCGAAATGCTACCTGAGAACTGGAATTTAAGAGCAACGCAATTACTTTTAGCTGATAGTAATGCCATCTAAATTGTGTCATATTCCAATATTTTTAAATAAAATATTCTCCGACAGCTTGAAGTTTCGCTTGGGAAGGTCGAGTGTCTAGAGTTCTTGCACTAGCTGTACTTTTTATGCTTTCGATTTAAGATCTCGATGTAAAATGCACTTAGTCGTTCCATATGTCAGTCCGAGTTGCTGCGCCGAATCGACTTCCCACGGTGTTCATGTGCACTCTCAGCTACGGCTGCTATATTCTCTTCACTGTGTGCTGGACGAATATATATATGTACAATATATATATTTTTGTCTTTTAAAAAATTACCCTATGAAGTGCATTATAGAGTCGGTACAACGGAAATTAATATTTCCCTTCGTTTTAAATGCCTTTTTGTTTTATATTATCGCTTGCTGTTTATTCACTAACTGCTACTGTACCGTTTATTTATGTATTTACAGTTATTGGCCAACAAACCACGCCGACAGAGTTGCAAATTTACGGTGATCTCTACACGGAAATTGCACTGGATCTAGTCTTCCCAAAGGGGAATCCGACATTCCTGCTGGAAGGCAAAAACTTGCAGCTGCTGTAGCCGCTCGATCGCGATGAAGAAAATCTGAGTCACAATATCTTTCAGGTAAGTGCACGAAGGCGATCACAAGTTAGAACAATAAAAACAAATCTGGGCTGAAAATAAAGTGAAGCAGCGTGTGTGAATGCGAGGGATTTCTAAAATGAAATATATGTATGTGTGTGTGAATGCATGCGTTGCAACGCGCTGACGGCGGCTAGCTAGCGGTGAAATATATACAACAAAGTGGGATGTGCAAAACGCTTGCAAGTACAACAAAGATAAATACAAATGTGTATGTGGACGAGAAAAGCACGCAGTGGCTTGCCGCTGTGAGATTTGGTGAAATGCAAATTTTTTATGGCGAAATTTTACAGTTGCACCCCACAAAATGTGCCGGCCGGCCAACAAAAGTATGGAGTATGCTTAACTGATAAACATAAATATGCAAGCGTTTTATGGCTGCTTTACTTATGCCATTTGGCGTGCAGCGAAGCAATTTCTTAAGCACATCTTTTGCTTATGCAAACCACCAACGATGTGCTTCCCTGTTTCTGAGTGTGTGCGTTATTATGTCTAGCTAGTTTGTTTATTTAAAACTATTGAGCGCTTTCATTTGTGTTTATATATTTTTGGTTTTTCAAATTTATTTTAATTTGTTTTTCTCATTTCGCTGCGCCACAGGTTTCCTGTTCGATTCGCAACGCAACCAACAAGCGACGCAGAATTCCGATTCTTGTGCGCATATCTGATGGCAACGACAATTTAATTACTTTTTTTTTAACTACAATCGCCGTGGCAAGAAAAACAATGAAATCCGTTTAATTCTAAGGCACTGTATCGCCCGTTTGGACGTTTGGTTGCCAGTCGAAACCCCTTCCCTTTGCTAAACAGTTTCGCAATGCACGCACCAGCCAAGTTCACCAACCTGGTGGGTGGTTTTCATTGATCGCGACTGGTTTTTTGCGCCCACACACACTTTTATTTCTTCTAAACTGCAAATAATGCAAACAAAAGTTGCTCGCAAACATTTATGAGTGGTGCTACCGTTAACACTGTTGTTGTTACTAAAACGATTTCAAACAGCTCTCAATTTATTTCTGTTAGCATTGACGTTAACTGTACTGCGTGCAATATTGCTTGCTTTGCTCAGAAAAATCAAAGGACTTAAGCGGAAAACTCGCTTTAATAAAGTATTGTAGTTCAACATAATATGATATATTATGGCTTTGGTTTAAAATAAAGTAAGTGATAGTAAAAGTCTAGTAGCAAAAGTGTTTTCAATTATTTTATATTTATTTATTGCGATTTATTACAATATTTGTAAGAACGTTTCTCAAATGCCGTTAGATCACAAATCTTAAATATGTTAAAAAGAAAAGTTGAATAGTTTTGTGAACTCAAGGCTGAATAAAAAAATACAAAATTATTTTTCACTGCTCCTTAGGAATGAGGAAATATGTGTAGAATTGAATTTACTGAATGTCGCGCATAAAGGTAGGCTACAAATATTAATTATTTCCTTATATTTTTATTATTTATTCATTTTCTGCCCTTTAATTCGCATTATAAACTTTCGTATAACAATGCGCTTAACTATAGATAACCTTGAAATTTTTAATCAGAGTCCGCCTAATTGTAGCGTGTAAACGTATACTTCATAAATCGGATTATGGTAGTAAAGGTTTCCCAGATTAATGTAAAAAGTCTAGCGGTGTGATATCTTGGTGGCCAATAGACCGGCCCAAAACGTGAAACTGTCTGGTCACCGAAGTGTACTCTCAAAAAATCTATTGATTGATGCAATGTGTGAAAAGTGGCACTTTCTTGTTGAATCCAAATGTCGCCGTGATCACGAGCTCCAATTTCAGACATCTTAATGGATTTGGCTGAGATTGCAATATTCAATTTTTTGAACATTATGTTTTTAAACATCTTCATATTTCTTACGATATTTTTAAATATTATTTTCAATCATCACTCATCTGAATAAAAATTACAAATTATAAATATTCAAATATACACCAAACTATAAATTCACTGGCTACTCTGACCACTAAATTTATAATTCCTCGCAGCCATACACACCACTGCATTTAATAATGTGTTTGCAACTACAGCTGCTTTGGTGCGTGCAATAGGCAACAGAGAACAGCTGCCAGATTGACTGACATGAACGTAAAGCAACATCAGAAATTTCTCGTGCTAAGTCATTTCAGTTTGTTCTTGCTGTTTCGTTTTTGAAATTGCTTCATTTTTTCCTTTGTTCTAATTCTTCGTTTTGTTGCGGTTATTAAGCGACCATCTGCACAGTGCATTGCCCCTGGCAATTATTTTGCATGTGCACTTACTTACATACTTAAATGCAAAAAAAAAAAATTCTAGTGTGGCCTGTGTTATTTCGTGTGTGTTTAGTGCTGAAGATAATTTAAATTTTTGTGATTTTAGTGACATGTTGCACGCAACATTGTGTTTTACTGAATTTTCTACGGCGTCAGACAACTAGTTTATATTTTGTTGGTTAATCCGCAATATTAAAATACGACATTTGGTTTCAACAAGCAAAAGGAATAATTATTATTTATCGTATAGGATTATAGATTAAAGACATTTCTAACATATGTATGTATGTAGGATGCAAGTCAAATTTTTTGTAGAAAAATCCAATTTCCAATAACTTTTCAATATACAAGGTCTGTCGCAAAAGAAACAGGACTGTTAAAAAAACAACAAAACGTTATATTTTTTTATTCAAAGTAGTTTCCTTGTGCTTCGATACAGCGTTTAGCCGGGCCAATTAGCATTTCAAATGAGTGTTTAAGGTCATTTTTTGGAATGCTCTTGAGAATATCGGTCGTCGGCTTTTGGATAGCTGAAATGTCCTGAAACCAGTGTCCTTTCATGGGCAAATGAAGTTTTCCAAATAGGTAAAAATCACAGGGTGCCAGATCAGGTGAGTAGAGTGAGTGATTAATGGTTAATATGGAGTTTTTTGTCAAAAAATCAGTGACAAGCGTCGACCGATGACACGGCGCATTATCGTGCAACAAGCGCCAGGACCCTACCTCACGGTATTGTGGTCGAGCACGACGAATGCGTGACAAAAGACGCTTCATAACACCAAGGTAAAATACAGCATTAATCGTTTGGCCAGGTTTGATGAACTCTCGGTGTAAAATACCCTCGGAATCGTAAAAACAAATCAACATTGTCTTTATCGTCGCAGAGATCCTCACGACCTTCTTGGAATCGCTTAAACTACTCATGCACATTACTATGGGATAGGCACTGATCACCATAAACTTTTCTCAATATGTGAAATGTTTCAATAAACGTTTTCCCAAGTTTAAAACAAATATATAATAATATTTACTCTTTGTTTCAAATGCAACAAGAAGGTTAAGTTTTTGTATGATACACTCTTCATTTAGAGGTGGGGTTTAATGTTGAACACCAAAATATTCATCAAATTTGAGTTCAAGGTAAAATGTGATTCATAGTGTCAGTTATGTTCATCAATATCGTTAAGAAAGTGCCACGGTTATTACAAAAGATTTGTATTTCCCTTAAACATAATATTTTGAAGCAAATCGATGACTGGGTCTTGTATATTGTCGTACCACAAGTATGTCAAGACATACATATATATAATATACATCTACAGACATTATACTATCTGAACACAAATAAATATGTTACACCTGCTTGTTGGGCGGCAATTGCAACTTTAATGTTGCCAACCACTTTTCAGTCGACTACTAGGTGCTTGCCACAATTAAGCGTAGTCCGCAGCAACTGTCAATTGCCACAACGAACAACAAGTAAATCACGTTAAAAATAAGCAAACGTTAAATTACTCGTATATATACAAGTTGTTCGGTCGACGGACAGCAGTCAAAAGCGAAAAAACCAAAACAAAGCACGCTGCGACATAAACAAAGTTCATACGCAAAAATTAAAGGAAAAAAATCATCTAAATTTTGTGCGTATTTTTGTTAATTAACTGGCCGTCAGCCGAACGCTTCGGCGCTTGGTCGCTCAGCCGCTTGGACAGTTGTCAATTGGCGCACTTAAAAGTTGAGTTGAGTAGTTGCCTTGGCGGTTAGTCGGCGCAAGTACTTAGCATCATGTTGCTTTCAATGAAGCCAATGCGCAAAGTGTTGCTAATGAAGCATGTCGCACGACACGCAAGTCTACACGAGCGACAACCGCTAATGGTGGCTGAGTTTACTTTATTAGTTATAGTTTTTTTTATAAAATTTTGTTTTTTTTCTTCACAGTTATTCTGTTGCCAGCCAATTTTCGATGCCGAAAAATCACCACCGTCTAAAGAAATTAATTTTTTGGTTTCATATTGCAAACTGATTTCCTACAGGCGCAAACTGCACATTGCATTCTTGCACAAATACTTGGCCTACACACACATATACACTCACTCGCAGTATGTATGTATGTTTGTTGCCTTAAACTTGCAACACGCTACACGGCTATACATACATCAATCGGCTGTTGGCAGCAGCACCTTTTGGCACTGTTTCAAAGAGCTGTCTATCAAATGCGCTTACACTACTTTCAACCTTCCCAACCGCGCTCCCCCTCTCCCCTTTCACTTAATGTTCTTAAGTTGCTCGTTTGCTGTCAACACAAATCCAGTTCAACGAGAATGACTTGGCCGCAAATATATCACTCAGTGAACGCATTCGACTAGCGCCTGTTTACGGCTTAGCCATTCCTCGCGCTCGACGTCCGTGTTGCATGCTTTGAAGCATGCAGAAATTGATTATTACAAGTTGGGCGTCGTTTGAAAGATCTCTGTGTTTTGTCGGTTTGTTCTTTTGTCTTGTGGCTGCCATCTTAATTGCGCCATTTGTAAGGAAATTGTGCCATTCATTAATACATTAGAGAAATCAAATTAAGTTATTACCTCGGCAATGACATGTACCGCTATTCGCCACGAGCACACATACACGACAATCCAAGCCACACCGGACAAACATGTGGTGCAGCTGCCGTTGACACTAGCTGTCATTGTGGGTTATTTTTTAAGTGCCATTGCTTCATTTCATAAATTGCGCGACTGGCGTTTGAAGATTAAATATTTGCCTAATAACGGCAGTCGTTTGTGTCAAGTTTCATTAACTTGGCAAGCGAGGAAGAGAAAGAGAGTCAGGTTCTTGAAGTCTACAGCGTTGCTTGTCTTACAAAAAAGAAGCTTGCCTGATTGGCTGATATTAGTTCTCATGTTACCATTAGCTGCAATTGATTTTGATGAGATAATTTCGAAGCACGTCTTAATATATGCATACATATGCACACCACTTATGTTTTATTATGGAATTATACAATACTATGCAAAGCACCGTTCTAAGTACTGTGCAATAATATTTAATGATCAATTTTTAGTAAAATGAGAAAAAGTAGTTCTAAAATATTAGTTACATTTAATATTGTGCGGGTTCAAAATAAACTGCAATGTAGCTTTCAATAAGCAGTTGACAGAAAGCTTGCCCAAATTCCAAATTTTAAAAACAATATAAATATTACAATTTGAAATAGCAAATATTTCTAACAATATCTAACAAATTTCATAATCCCTCCAAAGACCAGACTACATTTCTTAACTCCGCCGTAATTTTAGTTTCATACGTATATCATTTATTCATAATAAATCTTCGATAACTCTAAAGCAATGTGATCAATTTGTATTAACTACTCTTTTATGGTTTTATAACCCATGTTGCAGTTAACTAATTTAGCTCATAATTGCCTCTTAATTAATGAATACCTCCACTAAATTGAGAATGTCACTTTGGCTGAGGCACAACCTGTCGTTTTGCTACAATTTGCAGGCAGTGCTTTTACGACCGACATCCGCTATTGTCAAAAGCCAAAAATATTCGCATTCAGCATTGTAAATGCCAGCGGCAATAGCTGTCATAAAATAATGCTGTATTCAAGTCAAAAGTTTATTGCATGATAAAGACAACTCAGAAACTTTAAGTATTTTTCAACCATTTAACATAAAAAAGCTAAACTAAAAAAATCAAGATAAAATAACTTTTATACATTTTTTTAATTTATTTTTTTAAATTTTTTTTTTTTTAAGTTTTTTTTTGTTTTGTCTGCTAACTATAAACAGTTAGTACCAGATAAATACAATTTAACATAAATTGTCTGAAGTAGTCTAGTCTTCATATAAGTGAGCTTAAATTGGTAGGCCCAATAACCCACGCTTAGGTCATTTTTGGTTCTTTGCGATACAAGATGGAGTTCCGTTACTAAGTCCATGAGGAGTGGTCATCCTTTAGAATGCTTGCGCTTTATGTAAATTTTAACTGACTCTGTGGCCTCACTATCGATACATTTCCCAGTTTATCATATCATAGAGACCCAAGATGCTTACAACGCAGTCTTGCCAATGCGAGACAAGTGCACAAGAGATGCGCCATTGTTTCCAGTGTGCCTTGTTCTAGACATTTTCTGCAGTCTTCTCGGACGTTGAGCCCAATTCTGTGGGAGTGTATCAAAAAGTCGGCAAAATTTCCTCTTAGCTGTATCCTCCACTCGGGTGTGAACTGGAACATGGGTATCACTTCTTACAATGTCATGATTTCATACTGGCTCCTGTCAGAGTCATTAAATTGCAGACAGGCGGCTCCTAGCGAAGGCTGAGGTATTTTCTCAATCAACCCCTTATGATGGACAGCTTTATATGCATTCTCAGAAATAGCTGAATGGGTAATACAACGGCCTTTGCTAATAAGGTACCTGGCGGTATTTATATAAACAATAAACAGAAAAATAAAAGATTTTTCTTGTCACCTGATTTTAACAAAGGTTTTTGTAGCATAATTTTGGGTGTTCTAACTTGTGACTCATTACTTTTTTATTGCCAGTGGCTGCACGATCAGTCTACTTATGTTCTTAGTTTTGGTTCTAGCAGTTTTCTTCATCGTCACCGAAGCAATACTACTTTCAAAGCACTAAGCCGCGATGATGCCAATTTACTGTAGTAATAATAAACAGATAAACCTGTTTATGCACTTGAACTCCTGCTGATCGTAGAACAAGTAAAATGTTTTATTTTTCGTCTTATAAAAATATTATAGCTGCCTAAACCACTTTCAATTTTAACCTTCAAAAACGCTGCAGTGTCTCTAAGAAAAGTTTTTTTTTTTATTTTTCAAAGTCATTGTATGCACATGACCAATACTCCCAATCGCTTTGATTTGTGCATGTCATGCAGCACACGAAAAGTGGCACACACTCAATCGTAAAGATTCGTTTAAGCATGTAGGAGATTCTATACATACTATACATATATGTCTATATCATATATATATATGTATATATATATATATATGCCCTTATACTGACTTTTAGTTCGCTTATTTCTTGTTATAATACATACTACATAGTTTTTTTGCCTCAAACCGAACTGCAGCCTGCTTAGTCATTTCCTGTGTACATAATTCACACAGTTATCCAGTTTATGGTTTTTACATATTAAATATTCCGTTTTTTATGCGTTTTGGGTACTTTAGTGCAGCCAGAGCAGACATATAAAGCCAAACGCTCTAATAAATTGTTCAAAGTGGTCGCAGAAACGTAAAAAAATTACTAACCGTGTACTCACTTTCGTTTAGTACAACAAACATGCTACTTAGTTTGCGTAATATTTTCGCTCTGACTTCAGTTTGCGGCGAGTAACTGTGCATTTTAGTGTTTCTAATTATACGCGGCGGCATGTGGGTTTTGTATACGGCTGCAGCTCACGCGCTCCGCTTGTGTCTAGAAATATTAGTTTCCCATATTGTGCGTTGTTGTTTAAATTCTCGCTTTGGTTTTTCATACTTTTTTTTTTTTCGTTAGTTAATATGCAAAGCGGTAAGTAAAAATACAAATTAGCAATCTTGTAAGCGGTACTTATTTTAATTTTTTTTATGAGGTGTTGTTAACTACCGAGTGGCGGCACTTGGTATTAATAAAAAAATGAAATACCAGATAAGCCAAAAACAACTGACTGGACAAGTGCGTGCAACATTCTCGTTTTTATTCATAACCAAAGCTAATTAGTCTTACTTATGTACCTGAGATTGCTTTTATACTTCTACTCAGCTGCAATTCGCCAGCTTTTGTGCTTTATAAGCAATAATCTTAACTGAAATTGCCTTCTTAATGCAGCAGCAACTATTCGATTATCAATTGCTTTATGTCTATCGCACTCATAATTCTTAATGAATGCGGTAATGTGTGTGAGCCACTGTAAAACTGTTTGCTTGCAAGAAGTTCGTGTCTTAAGTCTTTTGCAGCCAAACCACTCTCAGCAGCTTTTTGAGTAAATATGAGTTAGAACTCCTATTATTTTTTTATTCATATACTTAAAAACATGTTCTAACTAAATTCGCAAAATCCTTAGCATCTCAAATAAATTGCTTAACTGACAAATTGCCGTACTTTTGCGTTATTTGACAAGCCCAGCATGCCCGAAATCAGCAAGCGGTCATACCATACGTGGCTTACGTAGCTTTCCTGCAGCAACATGCCTCACTGTACTGCACACTCACACGCTGTAGCACAAAGATATCAATATGTATAAATAATAATTTATTGATTAACAATTTTATGAATTTTGAGAGATTTTCCTCTCAGCAGCACCAATTATGGAGGCTTGCCGCCAATGCGTGTGAGTTTCAAATATTTTAGTTTTTAATAAGTAATTAATAAAAAATAAAATTTTTTTTTCGGCATATATGTATGTTGTAGTTTACAACCTGTTGTATGGTACAGCTGAGAATTTGCCTGTTTGGTATTACAGCTTGTTCTTTATATGCACATATTTATATTTTTTCTTCATAGGCAAAGATTTTAGTTGAAAAACACCATAACTTGTAACTGATACTTAAAATGCAAAAAAGTGCTTACAGCAACAACAAATGTATGTTGTAGCAAGCGCATTGAAATGTGGGTTCTAAAACGCATTTGCATTTTAGATTTGTTTAGTATTTTTCTTAAATATTTTTTTAAATATTTGTTAAATTTTTTAATTTTTATTAGTTTTTTACCAAAGTATTTTGCCATTGATGTTTAAGCGTGTATTTTCGAATAAATCATAATTAAAGGCAAATATTTTGTAAATGATACGGTGGCAAGAACTATTAAGAGCGATTGGCGTTGCCGCTGTTTATACTAAAAAACAAAACAAAAATATTCAGTTTGCAATTTCAGTGGAAATTCAGGTTATTTAGCATATGTATATGTTTTCAAACGTTTATGATTTTTTGTTACACATGATGTAGTAGTTACCAAACGCTATTTTTTTTTATTTATGAATTCATATTTAACACTTGTCAACTGGTTTGCATAGGTATATGCTTTATGCGTGTGTTCGAAATATGTTATTAAGGAACGAACTTTACAAGTATCTGTACTTATATAAGTACGCTTGTATGTAGAGTAAGACAATGGATCAAGTCGCATGCACAAAAGACTTGTCGCATGCCAAACTTGCTTAAAAAAGGCATTGATTTCCGTAAATGTTTTATGTGAATTTACATAAATATGGGAATTATCTCTATATATCTTTTATACTAGTTGCTGCCTTTATTAGCATAAAATGCTTTTTGTTAGCACGTGCAGTCATGCGGGAAGTGCGGCATTCCACACATAACACTTCGAACAAAATGCAAATTAGTGGGCACTTAAAAAAGCGGAATGCAAACAGCCAAATAAAAATTATAAGCATTTTGATAGTAAAAAGTCAATATTCTCCATAAAGTCTTTTCTAAAGAGAAGCATTTTATTCTGGGCGGAATATCGGAATATCGCATTCCTAAAAATTCGTTTGGTTATATCGATGTTGTCCAAACCCTCTCTGATGGAGATCAAAATCTTCCCTTGGCCGTTCTGTCAATTTTGAAATCGCAATGAAGTATGACACTTTTCTCAGAATAATCGTCTCTACTCACCAAATTGGGCTTAGAATGGCATACTATATATCATACTAAGCACTTATAAAAAAAATTCTTTAAATGTTATCACCTGACACACATTTGTTGTTTCTCCTTCTATTCTGTAGTAGTATATCTACTTATTTAGGCTTAATCTAAGCAGTTCACTAAAACTACTTAATAAATGGTAGTACATATTAATAAGTAAAGCATTGCCCATTAAAGTCCTTAAAAAATAATTATAAATATATACATAAGTAAAAAAAAATTCAAAAGCTGAAAATTAGCACATTAACCCCTATAATACTTAATACGGAATTCTAAGAACCATCAAAGCCAAACAAATAATGCATTACTTCTGTATTTACTTCTCATAACAAATTTAGCACTTTTTCTTGCAACTTGCCAAGCTTTGAAAAAAAAGTGCAATAATAAGTACTAATCGACTCATGTGGCCACTTAAGGCCCAAAGGAGGTTCTGACAACCCACTGATAAGTGTTCAAACAAAGAAAACGATAACGGACCGGCCAAGTGATAGCGAAGAATGTCTACACCATTAAACCAAAGCAAACTCGTTCGGCTAATTGTGTGTTAAATAAGTCACTAATAACCACAGCGGAATAGAAACTAAATTATCACACACGCGCAGAAGCAGAGAGCAAACAACCAAAAATGGGAGCAAACAGCAAAACAAAATAATCAAATATTTGCAGACACATACATATAAGTATGCATGTGCGTTGGCAGATGTGTTGCGCCACAAGATTCCAATTAATAAATACATAAATAAACAACACGCACCAAATGCGGTCGCGCTAAAGTTAGCAATTCCTGTCTGTCTGGCGCTGTTGTTGTTGCTACTGACATTGTTGTTGTCACTGACGTTATTGTTGACACCGACGTTGTTGTTTTCACTGATGATGTTAAAGCCACCAATGTTGTTGTAACTGGCGTTGTTATTGCTACCGACATTATTGCTACCACTGACCATATTGTTGTGTCGCGCCACCAAGTCGACGGCGGAGACAACAACAGCAACAACGTCATAACAACACGCACATTGTCAACACACAACAACAATAACAACAACAAAGTGGCACAGTGACAAAAACAGTAAATCAAAGTTAAGCGAGAAAGCTGCTGGCAGCGCAAAGCGAATGCAGGCTCAATTCTATGCGCATGCGCCTGTGTATGTCAGTTGGGCAAGTAATTGCTGCCAAATATCCCCTGAGGCAATGTTTATTTCTTTTTTGTTTTGAAAGTTCGCTGCTTTTTCCAATATTTCTGTGTGGCTTCATGGTATCGGCGTTCCTGGAAATTGTGGCACGTTTCGTTAACAATTTAAATCCTGTCGCTGCTAATACCAGAAGCGACTTGTTTGCCTGTGTTGGCGTTGTTGTTTGTTTGTATGTTGAAGTTACTCTTAATTTTTTGTTGTTTACACCCATTTGCTTTATTTTTATCGTCTGCGGCAACTAGAAATGGGTTAAAGTAGGCAGTTTGTGAGGCCATGGGCTTGTGTGTGTGTGTTTGTATCTTCTGTCTTTGTATGTATACTATGTATATATATACATATACATATGTGTGCATATACAAATATTCCTAGAAGCCTGCGAAGCATCATTGAAATTGTAAATACTTAGCCCTTTTCAAGGGCTTAGAAAGAATAGTAAATAGACAAGTTCTTTCCTTTCACTTTAACTTTTTTTCTACACCCAACGCTTTGTGGTCTTAGCAGCTAAGTAGTCTTCTACCTAAAATGCAGCGTTCAGCCAAATAAAGCTTACTGCAATCGTCATCCATTCAGCTTGCCTTTGGCACATTTGCTGTGCGTATTGGCATTTGCCTACATTCTTCCAAGCGGCTTTATGGCTATGACTTGGTTTGTGGTTTGATGTGCGTCGAGTGTTGTGGTCTAAAACTAAAGCAAGCAGTGAAGAAAGGTGGAGAATACTTTGGCAATGGCTCCATCAACTCGTATCTGTATAGTGAAATACGAGGTTGGTTGGATAAGTCCGTGTGTCTATAGGCTTTTTATTCTCTCTTCAAATGGAAATGCCTTATTTAATGCAATACTTTAGGAGGTAAAATAGTCATATAAATATTTTTGAAGTTGGTTTTTATTTTTACACGATTGGGTAATTTTATGCAATAACCAATTCGTTCGATCGTTGGTTCGTGTCTTCGCTGTGACTGTAAAGAGACGAATATTAAGCATTAGTATCTTCAACATTCGAAAATATTTCTGATCAGAGCTTTTGCACCTAATCAATATGAGAGTTAAATTATTATATGTGTTAACATGCCATAATTGTCAGGAAGATACGTTCGCCTAGCGTTTTATGATTTATATTCATTTCGAAGTCAGAAACACGCATATTAGTGAATTTGAATTTCAAAAGTGAATATAACCCTTAAATATCGTAATCGCCTTGCAATGTCCTCCACCAAAATATCAAAAAGGACACTGGCTTATCAGACCGCCTCTATAATTTCCATATAATATATCTACATCAGTTGCAATGGCTTTAAGTGTGTACGTATCTATCTATATACATATGCAGCCAGCTTCCGCAAACAACACGAATTCGCTGACTGCATTGACTGCATCTCAAAAACTGCGTCGCACTAACTTTAGCATAACTTATGCATTTAAAGTTCCAAAGTCCAAACATGTGCCCCACTTAAGTATCTACGGCCCTTCTTGCTGCACTCCTCAAGTGATTTTTACTCAATCTCCACTCGTTTCTGTCTTTGAATAGCCGACACTTTGCTGCACTGCTCTCATTTACAAATATGGCCAGCCACGCACATTTCACTTGCCATTCAAGCCGAGTTAATTTATGTTAATTGCTGCAATGGCAACATGTAATTTTCCTACAACTGCTCCACCTGCAATGCATAGTAATGTCTTAAGCTTGCGCGCCACTGCTCCATAAGCCTTCAGCTACAATGCAATGTTGCTATTGTTGTAATTGTTCTTAGTGAATGTTGCTGGTGCCGCTGGTGCGTGTGTACAGTAGTCACTTTGCCATTTTTAGACATTTTCCTGTCAGCATCTCGTTTATTGCATTCACTGTGATTTTCTTAAGTGAATTTGTTTTTATTTGCGCAGCATTTTTCTCTTGCAACCACACACCAACGAACACACACACACGTGCATATTTGTTTTTATGGCATTATTTCTAATAATAACATTTCTACCTCCATCTCAATACTTTTGTTTAATTCCTTTCATTAACTTTGTTATTATTGTTGTTGTTTCTTTGTAGATCACTCCGGTTGGCACGACGATCTTCCGCCACATTCAGGCGCTGGACAAGAATGCCGGTGTTAATGGACTCGTCGAGTATTTTATTGTTGAGGGCTACACAAACACAGCGGAAGATGAGACAATTGCCGATGGTTTGCAATTTCCTTTCCTCATCAAGGGCAGGTGAGTGTTAGGCAATTGTACAAGTCGGATGTGCAAATGAATATGCATACTCGTATGCTCCTCTAGTTGTCTTTTAAGGAAGAAGCATTTATTTGTTATGTGTGTAACTTTGCTGTAGAAATGACCTGAATTTCTGATTTAAATTGTACATCTCCTAGTTGTATGTATATATCATAACATAGAATTTATTTTGTGAATCCTAGAGATCTTTCTCATAAAAATTTTCAGAAAATTCTGACATTATTGGCATAGCTTTGGTTGTGATACCTTAGGAATTGCTTATATGAGTATTAAAATGTCTTTATAGCCTTCATTCTTTCAAGCTTTTTAAAAAGGAAAACTCACTTGGGGTTCGTTACGAATGATACAAGCGCAGAAATCGGTTTCAATGCTACTTTTCTTTTCACTTCATTTGTTTTCGTTCAGAGACCATTCCTCATAGATATAGAAAGAAGAAAATGTCACTTCGGTCAGATTCTTCTTCAAAATACAGTGGATGCAAAAGTGTTCCCTCTGAACTCCAAATATTCATGAACTGTATCACTGTAAAAAAAAAATTTCAAAAATAGGTGTTTGATAAAAGCAAATTTAATTTCGATAATTTTATGATTTAAGAAAGAATAATGAATAATAAAATAAAAATAATACAAAATTATATCCCTAAATTGAATGGCAAGTACTCTATATACTTAGTCATGTCTTTCAATAACAAAATTTCATATTGCGTCTGGCTACTGTTGCCAAAATTGATCTAGATACTAGTGTAATTTATAACAAAAAAAAAAAAATGGTTTACATTCATGATACAAATTTTTCGCTAAGCTAGTCCCCATAAGAAATAGCCGCTCTATTTGATACAAAATTATAAAGAAATAGTGGATTAATATAAAGCTAATTTTGTGCTTAATTTTAAAAAGTGTCGTTGGACATTGAAATAAAACTTTTGGAAAAAAACTCTATTATAATAAAAAAGAAAATTCATCTGAATTACCTACAGACAAACGCTGCTTACCTTTATGTAAATTCATTTATTTATTCTACATAAAATAAATCAATTTTTAAGGCAATCATTTCCTCCATGTTAATAGATATTGTCTTGGAATCATTTTCGAAATTTCCAAATTCAAATCAAATCAACCAACTGGTAATTATGTAATATGAAGCAAATATAAAGATTTCGAATATTTGTGATCAATAAAATCATATTAACTCCAAATTATTTCAAACTAAATACCAAACCCATCTGAGATAAGCCCAAATGCGGCACTGTGGAGGGTAATGCCATGTTAATGCAGGCAATAAATCTTGTCACATTTGTATCGATGAATTCTTGAACAAAAAGCAAAAGTAAACAGCAACAAATAAAAATAAAACAACATGTATTCATAGAAAAAATTACTATAGAAATAATAATATATGCACATATATGTGCATGTATCGTACATTTTAAGAGTCGGGTTGCGTTGGTGGGCTCAGTCATTTGGCAAATTTATCTACAACTCTGATAGACAATATGCGCATGTTGTTGTTGCTTATGCTGCTGCTTATGTCGCAGTTGTCTGCGTCATTGTGCATACAAATACATACATAATATATGCTGGCCTTACACTGTCATTCTTTGTCTGTAATCGATGCAATCAATCAAATTGCATTCCAAAACCACTTAAAAATGTCTATATACACAAATATTTATTAAAGGCAGAGTCAGTAAGAGTTATACACCATGAGCACACCTCAAAAGTAAAGATTGATACATTTTTCATTCGTCAGTATTTAATATACATATCAATACAAATTTATCTAAGGCAAATAATGCGCTTTTAATGAAAAATAACAAATACACAACTACATATTTATATTCGCAGGTGACTGTCGCCAAAACGCTGGATTACGAGAAGGTGCAACGTTATTATCTAACAATCGTCGCAGCGGTAAGTTGACGCACATGATCAGCGCGCATAATAATTTCCATTACACATGCCTCCATAAATATTGTTACAAACTTGTAAACAGTGAGGTTAAGTGCAATTCATAAAATACTGATGGCGAAAAATTGGTGTTGACTCATAACTGACATAGCAGAGAAACGCACGGACGTAGATATATACTTAGCGATACCTAGAGAAAAGCTATCTCAGAGCTTTTGAAGCCAAATATTTTCTTATGACTATCATTTCTCCTTACAAACATACCTACGCAACTAAAGCCACCGCGCAACTTTCTTTTTCCGCCATTCTTTCCCAGTCTCCAGCTTAAGCATTCACTTCCTGCACTCCTTGCTGGCATTCAAAGATTTTTCACCTCTTTCTATTTTCGCTGTAAGTCTGTATTGCACACGGAGACAGCCATGCTGCGCGCTTGCAGCAGAAATTCATAAATCGCTGGCTGTTGGAATGTTGGCGTTTCATACTCGTATTACCGCGTTGCAGCACATTGTATGTGACACCATGTCGCTGTTGAGGCTTTTGTAATTTGATAGCGACAGCTTAGACCGTCAAGTCAGTGGTGAGCCAGTGAACCAAACATAATATTTCACAATATCACATAAAAGTACATGGAAGAGTGCAGTGAAGTCTCTGTGCAGATACTTGTAAATTTACAAGCCCTTTTTCATATCTTTGGAATCTTTAACATGGCACTGTTGTTAATGTCTTACAGCATAACATAATCGTGTAAAATGCAAACTGCTTCTTCATTTTATGGAGAATAATCAACATTGGAGATTTAATAAATTTATTAGAAGAAATCTGAGAAGAAATATTTAAAGGCTAGTTACTTTTGAGGAAATTGCAATATATGAAATATGTAAGATATAAGATTTACGAGTAACAACCCATTTAGCAATTCCCTCCCAACATCTTTTGACTTAGCTTCTGATTTCTTTTGCGGCGAGCGCCTCACTTATACACATGACCAAAATGTGTTAAGCAACTTTCGACGGCTATTATGGGAACTATTTTCCTTTCGTTCGCCTCAAAGTAAACTCTGCAAAGTATTTTAAAATGTGCCGAAGCTACAATTGAACTCAAATGCACAACATCGATGGCCGTGAACTTTTCGGCACTTTATGGAAGATAAGTAAATATGCCTACATGAGTTTTCTCAAACAAAAATCGTATCAGCTCTCTTCTCAAATTCAAAAATTAAATGTTAAATTTAACAAGTATTCTTCTCTGAAAGTAAATACGAAATTATTTTAATGGCAGCTCCTAATTGCATGCCTTAGATTTATGTTTCTCTCAGTAATGAAAAATGTTGCCTACATTTAGGGGGAATTTATAAATGATTATGAATGAATATCGCAGAATGAAAAACTACCTCACCAATTTTTGTCATCTTTAAAGCAATCTCCCTCACTATATTTGATAATAATCATTATTACTTGTACTGTACCAAGCACTGCTTATCATACAAAACTCCAAATATTCAGAAGTTTTCCATTGGAAATAAGAACAATTTTTTATGAATTTAATGCATCTCTTAAATTAAATAATTTTCTTCTTCAACATTTGCAACTAGTTAATTAATAATTTTATTAACGACAAAACTGCCTTACACTAAACGATATTCTGCTGAAATTCTCCGCCTATAAACAAACGCGACATGCAGGCATTCGGTAGTCATTAGAACCGTCTAATAACATCAACACTTAAGTGGCAAATATCGACAAAAATGCAACGCTAATCTGCCAATATCGCCGACTAAGACGCCTTATATGAGCCGGTGTTATATAATATAACTTAAGACAGGAGTTGGAGTATGTGACAGCAAGGCGTTAGCGGCGATGGCAACGCCGCATTTTATGATGTCGAAGGAATTTGAATGACAGCAACGAACGGAATTTAATTCAATTTATTATTTTTTTCCCTTTCATACCAGTGACTGCAGAGGCTATTACGAGTAGATGAGCGTAATACCAATCAACTCGAAAAATCTCGAGGAATCATGTGACAGTCGTTTTATGAAAACTGCTACTGGTAACGAAAATCATTTGTGCGCTGCAGCTGGTCAAGTGGCAAGTGCAGCTTGCTTCGAATGGCAAAGCTATGCGGCACGTTCTATAGAAAAGGCGCGAGACTATTAAAATCCAATTAAAATGGTGTAAATAATCGTTTGGCAATAGACGGTTGGTTAGACGAATGGCAGTGCAATGTAAAATATATGTTGTATAGCTATTTACACATGTATATATAGTAAGTATATTTAGAATAATCATGTGTCTGTGTGAGAATCAATTGCATTGTGGGCCGACGGTCACAACCCACTTCCGCGAACAGACTGCCAACTAGCAAACGAGTGGGTTTATTTATCTCTTTTATATGCACTCAAGTATGTATGTTTGACACTATATTATATGGTGTAACAGCTGAATAACTGTATGTTTGGCAAACTAGTGCTCGGTTGCCAAGTTTAATGGCTGGTTATTATTATTTTTTTATTAAATTCTTAAATTTTATTATACATCTTCATTGCACGTAATTTGGATTATGACTTTGTGCACATAACGGTGGTTTGTGGTGGCACACGGAAGGTGTATTATTCTGACTGTGATTATATGAATGCCGGAATAATTAGAATAAAGCATTTTGCTTCCGCATACCCACTTGTTTATGCATTCAATTCATATTTCATGACAAATTTGTATAAAAACAACAACAGTGAGCAGTTTTCTAAATGAAGTAAAGTGAAATATTTCAATAAAAATAAGAAAAATGTTAACTTCGGCTACAAAATGTTAAAGAAAATCTTGGACGTGCACAACAGGGCCGCAGCGTCCTTATGGACATTAGTGGTAAATAAATAAGAATCAGAACTTGATTTTGATAAATCAGTTTATATGGAAGTTAGTATTGTAGTTTGTCGTGTTGTAGCAATATACTATGGTGATCGGATCTGGAAAATTTATTTTGAATAATGGCACGGTATCGCCTATCCTTAAGTGAAATCTCATAACTCGACAACTACTAAGCCAATTGTAACCTAATTTTGTACGTGATATCCTTAAATCACTGTTTGACCGAAGAAAATTATCGAACAGCAACCAGGTTTTCTTACTTTGCATAATACGCCATTTTATATAATTTTACACAATTCCCCTTTATAATAACTAAAAAACCTCTACGAAAATATCGATCAAAATTCTAAATAGTACTTTTAGCGATAATTCTCGGCTAAAAGTGGTCTAATTAGACACTAACCTAATGAAGTTTCCTGAAACCGAATTATGAGGACCTCAATGTCTATCTTTGACTTTATACCGAAAATATCGGTTAATCTGTAAGATATCTCAAAGACATTTGCAGGGCTATTTTTTTGCTGACTTGGCGTATGGTATCAAAAAGTGTTAATATCAGTTCTAAACTACCTCTAACCCCTATAAATCTAATATTAAAATTTTCAAACAATGTGTTGACTCTGCACAATATATATCCAACAATATATGCGATATTTCAATAATTATTTTTGGTGAAGCGTCAAAATATGTCAAATCGGTCCAGACCGTTGTCTAGTCCGCACAAGCATAACTTTATAATTTTGAAAAGAATGCGACCCAACTTAGCCAAAAAATGTACCTATAAACTAATGCTTAGTTCTTTTCTGATAATTTTATACAAAAGTGTTACAACTACCTTGCAACACAGGCATTGGGTATAAATTACCGTTATTGCTTGCATATTCTATTCTCTCAAATATACTCGCCAACAAGTTCCGATGCAATTATTTTCTTGTAATTGCACAACTGCTGGCTGTCTATGAGACATTACCAACTCAATACAAACTTTGTTGAAAAATGGCATACATATTTGTTGTTTTTGTCTTTTTATTTTCAAAAAAACTAGCACACAAACTTTGCATTGCAAATCGGAAATTCGAGGAGCGATAAATTGCACTTTTCGGGCGTATAAACTCACATTAATTACAACAAATTATGTTATTGTCTGTGCGCGATCTTATTTCGCTTCAGCGGCAGCACAAAAATTTCTCACTACTGTGCCATACTTTTGACAACTCGGTGTGTGAATAATTGGAAAAATTGCATTTTTAGATTTCTGGATTAAGAAAAAAATTAACAAAAATTGTTTGGCTTATTATTTAAATGTCGAACATAAAGATAGAAAATGTTTGCAGACGCGATGCTAGATTTGTAAAAAAAATTAAATGCTAATATGGGGGGAAATTTTTTGGCAATCAAATAAGTACGATTACTTCGTTTAACGTATTTCCAAAAATTGTATGGTTGGCTGGCGAAGCTTTGTGTATATTGAAAACATTTTGTTTTGCCTTATGAAGCAGAAAGGTCTTAATCGCAATCTAGATCTAATATGTAGAAACATTGTAATATTTTTCTCTTGCAGTTTTTGTATTTTTATATTTTTTACAATTTCAGTAGCCAACGCGTTTACTCTGCTGTGAGTATTTTCAGCACGCGATCGATAAGCGGACTGTTGACTCAATGGGATAATAAAAACATTTCGACGACTTATCGTTTATAAAAGAAGCGGATTGCTTGGACTCAATGGGCTTAATAACACATGCCAGCTATGGTAAAGAAATATATCGAAGCACACACACATAAAAAATCACAATTGTATAGATTAAATATAATATTTTCACTTTAGCAGCGACTTCATGGTTATTCTTTATTTTTATTAATCTTTATATTCGCATATTTATTCACTAGCTGATTCAAAAATTTTTTTTTTCGTTAGAAAATATTCCTAGATACAATTTCCAAACATACATTTTTAATTGTAACGAAAGTATTTTCTATTTTTTTATTATCACATTTCATAAATTTTCTGCAGAAACTGAAAAAATTTTTTTTTTAGTTGAATGCTCTATCAAAAACTTAATTTTAAATTCGCTATAATTAAGCAATATAATTATTTGAAAACCTGTATAAATTTGATTATTTTTGAAAATTTTTTCTTCTTATGAATTTCATAAATCTTAATGAAACTGAAAAATTTTTTTAATGATAAACTTATTTTGTATATTAAGCAATATAAGTATGAAAAAACGTAAAAATATACTAACTCTCGTAAATTTTAATAAAATTACCCGGATAATTGATATTTCAAAAAATTGTTTTGCTATATTTGTAGGTGTGTTTTCAGTAATTATGCCAAATATAAGCGCGATCTGTCAGCCAGTTTGTGTACAGCAACTGCTTAAGTCGGTACACCTCAGTAATGCGTTGCAATTTTTATAATGAATAAAAATATCGAAAAAAGAATTTGTCCTATATTTTGTATTTCTAATCAGATTTCGAGCGAAAAATCATTGCGTATGTTGGAAAGGGCGATTCTGTTTTATCAGCACAAGTCTACGAGCCTTCAAAGATGGTCGAGAAATCGTTGAAGACATACTTGGTTCTAGAAGACCTCTTCAACTGATGAAAATATTAAAAAGACTAATAATATGGTGCTTGAAAATCATCAGGCAAGTGTTAGAGAGATGGATAACAGATGAAGCATTTTTCATTAAAGTTTTTGCGCATTTTCCACATTCATAAGTATTATAATCTGAAATAAGTTTTCTATAAACAAGTAAAATTGTGTATTCAATGCTTTTTCATTTTGCCGAAAACTATGACTATATTCAAGTCTCTGATACACTACATATTTCATTGGGCATAATTTAATCGCTCAACTGCATTCATTTGGGATTAACTAATTAATAAACTTAATATTATTAAATTAATTATTACAAACCCTCTTTCACACAAAATATATTATTCTCAAATTTAACTCTCAAGAACTCCATCTCAAATAGGACTCAATTATTTGACTTCAACTCAGTTCAATACATACATATTTATGTATGTATGCTTAGACTTTCGATTGTCTCCAAAAAAGCAAACAAATTACGCTTCATTAGTGCAAATACGTGTTGGCCCAGAGGCATAAAAGGTAATTGAACTACCAAATACTCGAAGAGACAAACCAAAAAAACGACAAAATATCGAAAACAAAAGAGGAACGGCATGCAAAAACACATGTACACACATTGACAACCCTGCATCCACAAGCCCATTATCCATTCGAACTGACGCTGTCCAGTGACTATCATTATTTGTTTTAATGATGGCATAATTGAGATCTATTTGAAAAGTATTTGCCATTATTTACCAAAGCATCGAGCAACGAACGTCAAGCGTCAAAATCGCAAGCGCCGTGAAAGGCCTGAAAAATTGAACAGCTCAGCGAATGCTCAGGCGTGTTGGCTGCTTAGTGTCACCGCTAATGACTGTGTTGGCACTATTTTTTGTTTTTTGTATTTTGTTTTCCTGCTGATGCTGATAATGTGACGCTGTGAGCATATCATCAACTACAAAATCAGCGTGCATTACAGCGTGTTCAAGTAAATGTCAAATTTTGGATAGGAGGGGCGCAGAAAGCTAGATATTTTCTATCTTTAATGCCGGTAAAATACACTACAAGTCTTATATTTTGTTTTCCTTTACTACAAGTACAGCGTGATACAAAGGAAAATGTCAAATTTCATATGTGGGTTTTGCATCGCACTTCAGCGCTCGGGCCAAGTGGGCCGTAGCGTGCCAAATTTCCGATAAACGAATCTCAGACTGTCAATTTGTCAATAACTGTATGCCGGCATGGATTTTCGGTTTTTCTATTTATTATTATTGACTATTAAACATCGGTGTAAGCATATTTGGGTATTTATGTTTATAAAGTTATGTTGATAAAACAAGTTTCTGCCGTTGCTCATAAGTTTGTGCCGCTGTGATGAGCAATAGGCAACTTCATTCGCGCTAACTGTATCTTATATCTTCCTGTTTGATAGATTGCGGTTTTAATTTACAAGTGTTGCTAATTCTCAAACGAGTTTGACTTAATATTCAATCGATACATGGCGTGTACACGTATAAGCCTATCGGTTATGTGGACTGTGTACTCTCTGGCGTTTGAAGATACAATTCGGTGCACAGTGGTTTTATTGGAATATTTGTAATACTTTCAAATCACATACATATGGATATCTGTGAAAAATGGAAAGATGGGAATTTTCGAATGGTTTTTATATCCTTATATATAGTATTCTTAATGCAATTAGAAAAAAAATAAATTTTTCTATTTTTCTAGAAAAACCGATAGTTTTTACATTTATAGTAAAATTCTTCAAAAACATTGGTCTTCTGGTCCTTAAGAACAAAATTTTAGAAGTTCTCTCTCGGTGGCGTGGTTTTTGAGATATTTCTTGAAATTTATGTAGCTCTGTTATAAACTAAAATTTTAGACATATAAGTTCTTTTGCAATAAAAATTACAAACTAGCCGTCGCTCTAACAAAGTGCGCTCTTAAAGCCCTGTATTTCTAAGATGGAAAGTCTTTACATAATAACTCATCAGCCACTTTGAGATGGCTTAAAATATAATACATACATACATATATAATATGAAAAAATATTTGCTCCCTAAAGTAGTTAGTAAATTGGAGTTCTGTCCCTTTTTCTATAGATTCTGGTCGTTAACGACCTGCTTAAACTTGAGGATCTTAGCTTCCGCGTGATTGCCGAGATGGTATTTTTACTAGAAGATACAAGATCCCTGTACCACCGCAGCCGCAAATGGGAGACATACGTCTTCAACCGGCGGATACAGTGAAATATCTAGGGCTCTTACTGGATGGAAGCCAAATATCGAAGAGAGGGAAAAAAAGAATCAATAGCCTTATACTATAGAGGAGCCATTCGCGAAAGTTGGGGTCTCTCGCCGATACCATAATCAAGCTTATTATGATCAATGGAATCTTTATATAGTGAAAAGCTTTAGAAAATACCACAACTGCAAAGAAACTTAAGAACGTTTAACGGGCGGCGCTCATCAGCATGTGGCACTAAGGTCCACTCCAAGCGTGGCATCGTCGGAAGGGCTGTGACTGCAAAAATTGGGTGCTTAAAAGAACACGAGTCAAAACACACGGATATCCTCACACACTTTGACTTCATATCGAATTAATTGGACCATGGAGTCGCCAAACCAAATTCTGGCGGCTCTTTCTTGTTGGAGTAAAGGAGCCGTGAGCTTCTTTACGGATGGGTCAAAGCATGGGGGAACGTTGGTGGAGCGGTTTACTGTCAGGAGCTTTCTACCAACTCCAGCTTCAGACTTCCTTACTATTGTAGTGTCTTCGAAGACGAGCCGTAGCAGCGATTAAGGTAGCAGTAAATATATTGCTCCAGAGTACAGCCGCCTTCAGAGAAGTGACCATCCACCAAGTTCGAACACAGGAATTCCTCAATTCTATGGCTTCACAAAGGACTCGATGACATATAGCAGTCCACGTGCGATCTTTCGAATTAGCCATCTAACCTAAGTAAAGAAAAATTATCAACCCTTATGGACTACAGCGGAAAGTGGTTTCGTGCCTATTTGCCCTATTATTCCGTTACCCTTTAATTTCTACTAGAACCCTATGTTTGATAATCCTCTTTTCTCAGTATTAGATGTGCGTCCGCTTTTTTACTATCAAAACGCTGCCAAAAGATATGCAATTTTTTTTTGGTATTCGAATTCTAATCCAAATTCCAACGACAGTTAGAACGATATTGAAACTATCATCTTAGACAGGATAAATAATAGATATTTTGAAGGTATGTGTATATATTTTTTGATATGAGGCATCAGAAGAAATAGTGTGTAATAAATGTGTTTGTATTTTTCTTGACAAAATATGTTGTGTTTTTATTTTTCCACATACTCTTCGTCGCTTCGTATGTTTGTCATGTCTACCAGGTGTACCAGCCATTGTGTCCGCTCTGACCTGTGACTCTAGTTTTAATGTTCAACAATTTTTGATTTAATTCACGTGCTGCTGCTGTTGCTGCCGCTGAACGTGAAGCTGAGTGTGTGGCAGTTGTTGTAACGAGTACAATTTTTTGTTGCTACATTTTGGAAGTTGTAAATGTATATTTCTTTTTATTGTTAATGTAGCAGAGTACTAAACAATGCCACAAAAGCAACAGCAAACTTTGCCAACATAATAAGACAACAAAGCACATCTAACAAAAGAGGAGGACATGTGTTGCACTACAACAATATCTTTGATTTCTCGCCTTCATAATTCAATATTTGTTTATAAACTTTGTTCTTTGCATGCTTGAAATGGCATTTTTGTGGCAGGAAGGCGAGTTGTTGAGACTACTTTTTGCTGCTCATAGTCAACTACTGCTTCGCTATCACAGCTATGCCACAACATTTGCGAAGGTTGCACGAAATTTTTGTCGCTGTTGCTGGTGGAGTGCGGTAGACCTCGTCGTATTGTCTGATTGTTGGTTGCTTAACAATTTTCCACAGTTGAAATTGTAAACTGATTTAAGTTTTATTTTATTTTGCTGCGAAGTATTTTTCATGCTGACATTTTTGTATCGCTTTTTGGTGTGCTCATGGACCACACATGCGTTTGTTCAATGCATCGCCGCGGCAAATGCAACACTTACATAATAATCTGCAAAATTGTTGCATAAAAATTTCACATTTTGCAAAAGCGCCAGTAGCAAGTGGCAAAATGATAAGATCTGCTCCGAAACGCTTTGCGACTTCATTAAACTTAAATAAGTAAAAACTGCCAAGTGCCGGCAAACCATAAAGTAGATAAAAAACCAAAGAATAAATAGAAAAATAGCTCACTGCCTGCCACACGCCAATTTGCAAGTTGCAAGTGACCAAACTACGCGCCAATAGCATTCGCGCGGCAAAGCGTCCAACCTGTCAGTCAGCGCGGCAGCTATCCAATATCATCGCCCCGAGCGGCCCGGACGCCGAACAACAAGATGCGCAGCGTGTCGATAACTGCCACATTGAAGCTTCGTTGCGCAACGCGTCGCCAGCGGGTGCGCAACACCAATTGCCGAGCTGGCACTCTTGCTTTCTGCGCTGCTGTGTGGCTGTGTTGCATTGCTACTTGAGTAGTTCGCGCTAAACAACAGCAGCGTCATCGCTATCACCATCACAACAGGGCCAAGCACCAAAGACCGTGGACCTACCAGTCAGCGTTTGCAACCGCATACACACACGCTTGCAACAGAGCAATACCACCACCTTCTATGCCACATTGTGGCACTCATCAAGTTTTGCTGTGGGTCATGTTGCAATCATAACACGGCGACTAAGTACGTGCGCCGCACTCACCTACACATACACATACACACAAGTTGCTCGCGCATTGCGGCAGGTACTCATAACTTGTGTGGCACGGCGCATATTTTTGCGCAACATTCCACTCGTACAAAATATGGGCGAAAAAAATAAAATTCTTTGCGGATTTTCATAGTCCACTTGCCTGTTGTTGTCGTTGAGTCTCGCTTGCCACTCGACCGTGGAAGGGCCTCTTTTGCGGGCGAACTGCGCAATATTTTTTGATTTTCTAGAATATTTATTATTTATCGCCGCAAATTTATTGATCACATTATCTTCTTGTCGGTATTGCTAATATCAACAACAATGCCACAGTCATTATTGCTGCCGTTGCACGTGAATACTTCGCTGAGTTTTGGTAATGTTATTTCGCTGCATTTGATTCTTTTGTTGTCTTTATACGTTTCAAGCGTCTATGGTGCTGTTCCTGTAATGTTTTTAGTCTAATGTATGATTTCTTTGCCTTATTGGACCTTAAGCACTACTTTGCGATTTTTATACTGAAATCGTGTGCCTCAAGTACGTCTCAGTACGAAATGTAGCCAAACAAGTTACGGCATTTGCGATGTGTTTTCGAATGAACTTCTATAAACTGCAACTACTGCAAGCGGTCTCATGTTAAAGTTGAAAAGAATTTTTAAATTTCTAAAATTGTGTTTTGTAATCGATGATAACGATGGTTGAAAACATATCACTTTTTCAATAAAAGTGAAACTTTACTGATAATTTAGCTGAAACACCTGATGATGGGCATATGAGAAGCAATATTAAGTCTGATATTATGAGAGTTAGATGATTTAATGGGAAAAATACCCAATAAAAGTGCCAAAATGAGGACTAATGCCCTATAGTTCGAACTATGTATATCGTATTATTAGTGAACTTTATTTGTCACTTGTTAAATAAATTATAAAAACATTTAGCAGTTCATTTTTTTATACTAATAAAATTTTTAATCCAAAAAAATTGCTATATTCAGTTTTTCTAGAACATATTAAGGGGCTATATAAAATTAGAAGGCCGAAAAAGCGAATTTTCCATATTTTTTTCTGAGAAAACTTTTAAATTTATTAATGAAAAATTTTTTTGCACATATTAAGGTATCTTTTAACTGTATTTCAAGACTTACTATTAGTAAAATATTTATTTGAAAAGGAACTACAGCTGATCTCCGGGAGCTTCACTCAAAAAAGACGTTTTGCGGTGACCACTATATCTCTGAACTGGATCCTTTGAAGTTAAAAAACCAAACTGATTTTGTTAAAATAATGTAAAATCAAGTAATTAATCGAAGAAATATACAAAATAATAAATTTTTTATCAAAATTTCTGAAAAAAAATCAATTTTTGACAAAAATTTCGGACTTAATTGTTTATAAAAAAAACGTTTATCGATAGGAAAAAAGTATCGATTAGGTAGTTTAAAAACATACTTAAGAAGCTCGTTTTAAAATTTGAGACTGATCGGTTCAGCCGTTTTCAAGTAATGTTGGTCCATTTTGAGAAAAACGCGTTTAAAGTTTGGCCTTGTACTTCCAAGCATTCTGAAACGCTTTTCCAAATTTGTGTGTAACTTCGAAAATAATCACCGGAGCAATATGAAATATACTGAGTGTATTTCTAATATATGTACATTAAAGAGATAAATTAAAAAAATAGATTTTTTGAAAATTTTAACAATATATAACCCCTTAAGTTAGTTGGTATACATTCAATAGTTACTCATACCACCCGTTGCACGCAGTATGAAATATATTACTTTTTTGAAGTTGAAATATGAGCTCGGTAAATTTGTATTTTGTATAAACATAGTGCTATGAGATTTGCAGAATAGTCTTAATATTTATTTATAGTCATCATTACATCACTTACTGAACTCGTAAAAACCAGCAACCTAAGAAAATGTTAGAAAACACTACACAATATATAGCAACTAAGCCGAAATTAACTAATCAAACATTAAGAAGCTAAAACATACTTTTTTTGAAGAGTATTTTTTACAAAATGCTTACATTAAGGCAGCACAATAAATATCAGTATGTACTCATAAACATACATATGTACTAAACCGCATGCATACCTATAAATACATATATTAATTAATTTATTTTATTTTCACCCAACTTTTGCTAATTGATTTCGAAGATTACTGCTGTGCAACATTTACATACTTTTTAAGCATTTGGCTATATGCATAAGGGTGCTTAAAAAGAAATTTTGAAATTTTTTCAACTCTTTTGCAGAAATTTTTAAAGTCTGAAATGTCAACTTTCCGAATGTGTGATGGTTATTTTTGAGAAACGAAAATTAATTGGTGAAATTTTAGTTTGAATTAAAACACAAAAATTCTTACTTTAAATGAATGGGAGCCCAAAAAACAGATAGCAACCCCTTACAGCTAAGCTACAGCGCCTGGCTTGAGGGAGGATTTTTGTTTTGTCAATCACTAACATTTGAGGGGTAGGAGTTGAAAAAAAAAATCAAAATTTATTTTGATACACCCTTATGCATACTCTAGCAACAAACTATTTCACTGCGCGCTGCGATAATTGCAGCTTCTGAAGTCATTAGCTTTGCTTTTCATGGCATAAGAAAAACATATTACAAACATATTTTTATTAATACAAGAAATCGCAATTATTTAACCTGTTTTACCAAAAAATTTACAACAAAAACAAAAAATAATTAAAAAGAATTTTAATTGCGAAACCCCCAACAAGTGTTGCCCCAGCATGCAATCGCTGTTGAAAAATCAAGCAGCGATAAAATACAACAACAAACAACAGCCGCAACAAAGTCACTATCGGCAAACGCATCTGCCATTATTTACGCACACCCACTTCCGAGATAGTGGGACGACCAGTTTTTGTAGACAAAAAAAAAATAATATAAAATAACATGAATATAAATTTATGTGCATATGTATAAGTGTGTGTGTTTTCATGCGCATTATGCTCATATCTCCATCTCGAATTCAAGAAATCTGCCTTAAATGGTATGCGAATAGGCGGCAAATATTTTCGTGTGCTTGCTACATGTGGCATTCCAAATGAATAATTTTGAGCAACACCTGATGAAAAATGCAAATTTTTTCGGCAAAAATATTTAGCAGCCGCCTGCCTGCCTGCCAAATTGAAATCGCAACTTTTCGCTACGCTCAAAAATATTTAATTTTTCTATATTTTTCCGGCTGCCATTTAATATTTGTGATTTGCGAAAATGTTTTCGCGCGTACCTGCTTATTTGTTGTTGCTGTAGCGCGTTCGTTGGCGTGTTAACGGCGTTTGCCCGTTGTTGTTTTTGGGTAGGCGTATTTTGCGTGTTAATTAGAAACGAAAATACGTCGTGCGTATGAAGTTGGAAAACTAAAGAAAAAAATAAAAAAATATTATTTTTCTTTGTTGTTTTTATGTTGCAATTTAGCCAACATGCAAATCGTGGGTGTTCATTGTTAACACTTGTGCCATTCGTGGGGCGTTAATTAAAGAACCGAGTTGGTTGACTTGTTACGCGAAGCAATTTTGCACTTAAAATGTATTTATGGCGTTAATATATGTTTCTTAAATCGCTTACAAAGCCAATTATTGCTAATTGTGTTATTAGTATGATATAAATGTTTACTGACATCAATCAACAAATATTCGAGTTGTATATTTAAAAAAATCAATAATTGTCAATTAATTACATTTTTAAATTAATTTATGTTGTTTTAATTTATTATATTTTGCAATGCTTAGAGTTAGTTATTTATTTATTTTTTTTTTTTTTGAAGAAAATAATTTTATTTGGAATTCATGAAGCAATTTTCTTATTTGTTGAATGGGAATTTTATGGTTTTGAATATACAAACAAAAATCTTTCGAGATGTTTTTGTTTATGAAATATTTTTAACTAATTTACCAGCAAAGTAATGATTTAGAACAAAGTAAATTCAATTATTTTTAATAAATTTAGTAAAAATTATTTTTAACATTTTCGTGTTTGTTATTTTCTTTGTGAAAATAAGTCAGCATTCCAGAGTTTTCACAAATAATTCAGTATAAAAACAAAAGTTGTGCTGCATTTTTAAGCAATATTTTCTTTTCATATAATTTAAGATTTTAAGCGAAATAAAATATAATTGTAATATTAATTTATTAAACAAAACTTGCTGCATACGAAGATGAAACTTTTGTTTTTAAAAATTTTGCTCGAAATATTTGAAAAATATTAACAGCATTTCATTATTCTATTCAAAATGTAAAAAGAAAAAGTAAATTTTTATGGCATCACATATTATATAACATTTTGACAAATAATCGTAAAAGCTAAAAACTTATATGCAGAATGTTGACAGAGGTGTATTTCGTCACCTAAAATGCAAAATAAAATAATGTAATATCATACGTTTAAAGGCGAAGGAAAAGCGATATAATAGAAACCACTCATATTGAATCGTAATTTCAGTTTTGGTTATAAAATGGTTATAAATTGGTTAAATTTGGGTATTAAAATTTGGGTTTTGGTTATAAAATGGTTATATATTGTTCATATCTGAAAGCGGAAGCTCGAAATTTTACGATATTACTTATGTAAAATGATGTAGTGAATTTTACATCTAAATGAAAATTTCAAATTTTGACTCAAAATGCTCTAATTTTTATTTTCATTTAATTTCTAACAATAAATTATGAATCCGGTGAATAAGTCTGTCTGTATACGAACATTAAATAAATTTGAAATAAACAAAATAACTTTTTTTTGTACTTAAAAATGTTTTGCTGATTTTAAAACCCAAAATCAATAAATAAGTTTTTAGCTTTATTCATTATGATAAAAAAATTTAATTTTTTGCTGCGTTCATATTGGTCAAGGGCATTTTTGAGAAACGAAAATTAATTGGTCAAATTTTAGTTTGAATGAATGGGAACGTAAAAAAAAATAGCAACCCCTTACAGTTAAGCTACATGCTGCTATGTATTTTTGTCTTCAAAATAATAAAAAAATTTGAGTCAGTCAAACTTAGAGAAATTTGTAGCCAATCAAAGTCATCTTCTTTTGACATGAAAAGCTACTCATTTTCATTAAAAACTCGTGCAACTAATGCAAAATGTTACTTAATATTAGAACAGAACAAAACTGCAAAAATGGCAACACAAGCTCCACACTTAACCATCTACTTAACTTGTTTAATGCTCCAGCTGCAGTCAATTGTTGCTATCTGTATAGAAAAAATCGACAATCTTGATTCAGCAGTTCTTAAACCTCTACAAAATTATATTAAAAATATTTAATAAACAATTCTTATTACAATAACATTACCATTACACGTTTCGCGTGTCCATTAAACTAGTCAAGCACAAAATTCTAAAGACTTAAGACACAAACTTGTATGGCAGTGAATAAAGAAAGCAAGAATACACACATGTACATGTCTTACAGAAAAGGCTTTAAATAAGATAAAAAAATTCAGAAATTAAAACAATACAATGCAAACATGAGAACAGCACTCGCGTATATATAAATAAATAAAAATATATATACATATAGTACATATAAATATATATGACTATAAATGAGTAAATGTCACATCCGCCACCTGTCTATTCGCCACAAGCTCATTTATAAGAGCTTTCAAAAGCGCAAATGACTGAAGCGACCTGTCTAATCTTCAGAGCCACATATAGTGACGGCCACAATGGAGCGCGGCAGCATCATTAAGGTAAGACTGACAAATGCGTGTTGGCGATGGCTTTCAATTGTGTGAAGTGCAGGTGCAGATGATGAAATATACACACAAACATACATATGTTCCTATTATAAGTGTGAAGTGATTTTTCTTAGAATTTGTTCTATGGTTTGCCTTTTGTAAATTTTAACTTTTTACACATAAATATGTTCTTATGTATTTTTTTTTTTTACTTCTGATGGCAGCTAAATTACTATTTGCCAAAGTGAGTGTTCTTTGTAAAATATATAACACATTCAGTCATAAACGTCAACGTTTAATCAAGTATTGTGTTATTGGCACCATTCAGGTTTAACTTAATTAAATTTAAAAGAATTGAAACTTTACTAATGGCAGAATATTAGGAAAAGCACAGGCGCTGATTTTATTTTAAAACTTTTTCTACTCCATTAATTTGTTGAAATGTTTGAAGAGAAAATTGTTAAGTTACCTTTTTTCATTTATGTATTTACAGCTGAAACCCTAAGCAATGCAATGGCCCATTGATGAGGTAGATGCCGGTCAGCAACGTGTGGCGGCGGCTGGAGCAGCAGAAGCGCAAATGGTCCTAACAGCGCCAGCGCTACCACAATTGACAGTTGTGAGCATTCTATTCACATAACTCAACTATTCAACGCACCATCAACGGCCCCGTCATCTCTTGGTTTCTGGTGTTATTAGCAGCTCAGCATTCTTCTTCGTCGATTGATACGAGCTCATGTAAGAAGGTAAGTATTTTTTAGGTGTTTCACTGCTAAGGCTTACCATTTTTAACTATTACAATCTGTACGTACTAGATTTCAATAATATTTAATAAAAAACCTTTAAAACTACTTAAAAATATATTTTGTTGTTATTTGATTTTTTATGGATGAAAATGAAAAATTAAGAAAAGGTGAGTAAAAACCAATGCTAACATAAGACTCAAATGACCACTATATTGTCTAAAGAAATATCTATATATGAAACTTGATTTGAAAGAAGTGATTTGAGTGATAAAGAAAACATTTATTGTTGTATCAGTAGATTGAAACAATTTTGTAGAATCCAAGTAGGATAAAGTTTTTGAGTGAGCATAAAAACGAATTCGATTCCGGTCTCATAAATCTGACAAAAATTAGAATCGAAATCAACGAGTTTTGAATACATTTGTAATTTTTTATTAGAAAACAAAAAGCGCAAAAAGTTTGTCAGACAAGGACTTGAGTTCGATCGTTCAGTTTGCATGGCAGATTCAAGCCTGAGTTGTCCGACAGATAAGTGTCTTCCTGATGTGATACATATTGGACGATATAGGCGGTACAAAAAACTATCACGTTCCCAATTTTGTCGAAATCGTTCAGTCGGGTCCCGAGATATGGGATTTCACCAAAAAGCGGGCAGTGCCACGCCCATCGTCCAATTTTTACCCCGGCTCCTAAAAAGCCTTGTCATACTATCCCGACGGCAAATTTAGTTAGTGCATTTAATTATTGATTTATCGTGCTTTTAGTTGTTTTTAACAAAACCGTTATATGAGGAGTTAGCGGGGTTTTCAGAATCGGTAGTAGTTCTTGTAATATTCGTGCTGGCTGAATTTCGTCCGGACAGTCAACCGGATTTCAACTTTTCTCGGCATCCCGCTCATTTATATATATATAAACCCTATATCTATTTCGATTAGTTTAAGGTGATACGTGTAACGGTTATGTGAATAAATCTATAATACTCTGCAGCAACTGGTTGCAAAAGTATAAAAATAGGAAATCAAAAATTTCAATTATGTAGTATGTTTATAGATAGAAGAAGTCGCCGTCACTGTCGCCGCTGTTAATTCCACAAGTTTCAAGTGGCACTTAAATACTTTGGTGCTGGGACTATTGGTGCTAGTAAGTATCTTTAAGCCCTTATTTTAGCGAAACGGCAACATGTTGTGCATTAATTAGATAGCCAACTGAGAGTGAGAAGGGCAAAACACAACTAAAGTTTCAAAAACGAAAAACAAGAAAGTGGAAATGTTGCAGTCTGTGATCACCACACCGCACAAAATAAAATATTTGAAGACTAAAAAGTTTAGCAATTGCTTTTTAAACCATGGGTGGTGCACCACAGTGCCACCAGCACTTTGTGGAAAATAATCAATTCAATGCTGGTGATATAGTCACCTGCGTTTGTGTCGGCGCTACGCTTTCGCATCATTGGCTATTTTCGTGAATGTATGCAAATATACTCGGATGTGTGTGTGTGTTTCTTGTGTTTTTGTTTGTGCATTAGACCGTCAACTAGCCTGTATTATTTTTCGATTATCAGCAACTTGCAATCAAATGCAATTAAACGACGATAATTGGCTATACATTCATATGTACACACGTGTGTATCATTTCCACAGTCACTGTATTCCTAGTCTCAATTGTTCACTGATAATTGTTCTTTTTCTGTTTTATTTCCTTTTGTGTGTTTTTGAGTAGTTTCCGATTGTGAATCTTGATTAATCATTCAAATCATGCAATGGCCTGTTGAGTCGCCTACAAGCTGACCTGCGGGAACCATTTACTGCTTAAGTTACTGCAGAAGATTTACTTTTAAGTTTTTGGACTTAGATACCAATGTGGTCACTTGTATATGTTTTAGAATCATTAAAGTATTCAAAAACCGCCCAAATACTTAAGTCAAATTCACGCCTTTTAATGTAAAGGATACAACACAGATGTCTTCATTGAAAAACAGAGGGATTCCCTAGGATATCAGTAAAAAATCCTTTGGTCTAATTAAGTTGTAGGAATGGTTCTGTAAATGATCATTTTGTTCGACGTGGCTGATTTTTAGGCTCTCAGATGACTATTTCATCTTTATTAAAACAAATGATTTTTTACTTTATGATATTACGTCGGCTTTTTTCTTTAATGCACAAATAAACATCGAAAGTCAGCATTTCTTCACTCTATCGTTTTACTTTTCTGAAGTGATCTAATTAAACTCTCTGAGATGCATATTTTATGGTGTTTAAACAAAAGGTATTACGAAAATGTTTTCCTTTTGAAAACGCAGAATATCTTCGAAGATCTGAATGAAGTTGGAAATGATACATATAAATATCGAGAGACGATTTTACGCCCAACGCCAAGGACCTATGGTATTTACAGTCAGAGTGTATTCGATAAGAAATTATTGCATGTGGTACTAACAACTTCTAGCAGAGTTTAAGAAGTGTTGAGTTTTCTTCTGATCAAATCCGGTTCAAACTGTTCTATTAGGATTCGACACGCAAACCGATTTGCACAACCTCTTTTACGCTTGTGAAGAGTTTGGTTATATTAATGTGTTTGGCAACTGTTTGTTTGTGAAGCGGTTTTACCATTTACAAAAAATTTTATTTTTCATTGGAGCTACAGCTACAGAACCGTTAAATACGGTGCATATATATATATATGTATTAGGGAGCCTACTATATTACGAGCGTAAGTATTTTGGAATTCATAAAAACTTGGTTCTGTTATTCTACCTTTCATCTCTTTGAATTACGATAATTGAAAATATTCGTGTTGATATCAGAGAGTGAGCAAGATCTCAACATCACTACACTATACACTCTTTGTATAAGGCGTGTCATTGCTAGAGTCTTTTCTGCAGTTTTTGCAAAAGTGCAGTGGAGTAGAAGTCGCAAAAAAGATGTTTGACAACGTAGCTAAGATTCCAGGTTCAGTAAGCATATGACAACAGGTAACAATAAGTGAGCTTATGAATATGACGTTAAAGCTGTCAAACAATCTAGCCAATGGCGCTCAAAATATTAACCGAGACCGAAAACAAAATTCGCTAAAGACACTGAAGGCCATACTAGTCAGGGCTTATAACAGGTGTATGGCCAACGGCATTAACCGCGTTGTGTTGGCACAGGAGCCCACTTTGAAAACAAAAATAATGAAGTGCGCTAAAATATGTAAAAATGTTGTTTTTGTTCTGTCAGTCCAGGTCAAAATGAACAATTGAAAGAGATTTTAATTCAATTAGAGCAACGATTTTGCTACAGCTCGCAAAGTACATTTTTCGGATAGGGATGCCACGAATAGAAGTCAATGCATGTCAATTGGCAACTGATTTGAGAATTTTTTCAAAAATATACTGAGAAAATTTTGAACGGGTGTTGGTGGGATTCTATATTTGTTTTACGACCCACATAGGTTGATGCAGAATTACTGGAAATTTAGTTAGCTAACTCTTGTTTTAGAAATCAATTGCGAGACATGTTCCGGAGCAGCACTATAGTTTTTGCATTATTGTTACCAACAAGAAAGCTGATACAATAATAATATAAATTTCTTAACCGTTATAACTTAGTACTATCCTTGTAAATTTCTGCATCCTTTTTAGTGCTTTTCGATCATGGCGACTGCAGACCACAACTACCCCTTCCAGGGGGTCTACCGCTTGACGCTGCAACCGGCACTTTGACAGGTGCCGCCGGGGGTTTGCCTGTTGTCGGCGGCGTCGCGCAAGGCGTTCTCACACCTGTAGGTCATATTCCGGAGTTGGAGGTGTGCTGGGTGGTTAATAATTTTCTTTTGAAAGGATTTAAAAAAAAAATTATTCCTATAAGTGTTAAATTAAGTTAACTAAAAATTCGTTTAATTATGAAATATTATTGTCAAACTAAATAAATAGGATTTTGGAAAAAATATGTAATTTTTATTAAAACAATAGTTTTGGTGGCGGTTGCAGAGGTGGCTCAAAATTTTGTCCAAAATGAATTTGTGTATTGCAAAAGAGATGTCCACTTGGATGAGATTACCTTGAATCAGGTGTGCATTTTAGTATTATATATTTTATGCTACTTTACCTCCATGAACGTAAGTGTGAGATCTATCGTGCTTCAGCATAACTCCAGTAAATGTGGAGAAGTCAAAAAAGAAGAACTGGTTATACTTCGCCGTTCTTAAAACAAGTTTAGATGAAAACGGGGAGCTTTTTGGGCTTACTTATGTTTATCTCGAACCAGAATAACCTGCCGATTGAGAAATGCTAGTACGAGTAGCTGACAAACACCCAGCAGTTGAAAGCTTAAAAACTAAATTGATGTCAAAATACGCACACTACCTTACAAGAGAGTATGTGAAAAATCCAAATGTCAACAGATCGGGTGAATATAGGAATAAGTAATAATGATATATATACATATATGATATGATATATGAATCTGTAGAACCTATCTGTAAAATCTAACTTAAAGTTACTCAAACAAATAATGCATTTCTGTAAGTTTAGGTATGGCCGTCACTTAAGGGACATCAAAAGAATGAGTTCATCGTGTCGTTATGGAAATAAAATAAATGTAAAAGCTTTGCAAAAAGCTTTCAAATCAATGAAAACGATGTTAAAATAGCATAAGTTGAAACTCTGACTTTGTTTCTCATTCAATGGTTTCTTAGAATGTGATCCTAACACAAATCTCCTAAATCCTCAGGGCTCAAGATAATGTAAGAAAATAATGATCAAAAAGTAGAATTTGACACCGACCTCTCTTTTGTGGTTGGCACTTTATTTGAGTAACAAATTGTAGGCATCGATATAAAATTAAGTTTGATCGTAAATAACCGTCTAACCAAAGGTGATCCTGTAGTAAATAATGGACATTGTCGAAAAATAAGATAAATATAAATTTTAATAATTAAATCAATCTCAAAATGTATGATACCAATCGAAGTCTGCACATATGAATATGGATTAGAAACGAATGGAAGAAACGAACAGAGATTGCTTTAGTGTTATCAAGTAGCTGGATTTATTAAGCAGGAGAGATAATTGCTGTGCTTAGGCTAGTCGCTCTCTGCAACCTACTTTAATTCACTTTGGTGCCTTTTACTCTAAGTTTCACACCATATATTACCAACGAAAACTAACACTTACATATATTACTTGCAACGTCTCATAAATTTTCGTTGCGAAACAAATAAATGGAAGCAAATTTCTCAGCATTCAAATACAATTGATACGCCAATAAATTCATTCATTCAAAGCGAAACCACATCCAAATGAAAGCGAAATCCATTAACGCCACTTCTTCAACATCAGCACACATATATGCGAGAATATGTAGAAATGTGAAACTAATACTTGCAACATGACAACAACTTCATTCTGCGTGCACTGATTTCGCTGCAACGCTCGCGGCAAAAATGGCGTGAATGCGACAAGATTTGTTGACACAAATGAATTGCCCCGTGCGTCAATAAAAAATAATAGCGATCACTAAAACAACAACAATAAAACTGCAGAAATACCAAAATAGCGGGAAATAAATAGTCGCACATGCAGTTAGTCGGAACGGTGGAGAAACACGTAGTCACATTCAGCGGCATCAGGAAATATTACACCAGCAGAATTATATTTCGCGTAAAGCGGAATCCGAAACGCGTGGCACGCCACCCATCGCTTTGGGCTAACCACCGACATGGTTGCATGGCTGTAGCGTCAGCAAACAAGTACAAGTTGCAATCAATTCACGGCTCTATCTTTGATCACCATAAATAACTAAACGTTTGTGGAAATTGTGAATGGCTGCACGTATACGATTTCGAATGTGTGTGTGTCTGAATGAGCTTTATATTATTTGTGGTACGAGCTGTTGTTGGTTTTATCGGCGCACTTGCTAGAGTGTTGTTTATCTAATCAACATCGGCAACAGAGAGCGCCCAAGTTGCACGCGTGCGCACCACCACGACAGGTAGTCAGCGCCTTGTGACCAAATATTCGATACGATTGTACGAGAAACTGCACACGCCGCGACTTTTTCAGCCGCTGACAATCAGCAGTTCAAGTATATAACTGGGAACGTATACGTAATGCAAGTGAATTGACGCAGTGTCGCGCTGCTCAACACATATTTCCACACGAAGGCGGTTCGAGAGGATAATGACTTAGCTGCAAAGCTCGATGGCACCACTATTGCAATGGAAATTTACCAGCGCATAATATAATTTCGCTGATGGCTGCTGACAAAGTTTTTGTCAAATCGGATTAATTACATTTTTGACCGCGCATTTTAGGTAAAGGGAGAAAGGACATGATGATATGAGCCCATGATTTCGTATTATACATAAGACCGCCAATTGAAAATGGCCAAGATTGCTGAGATTTTAGGCAACTCAAGAGTTCACGTCTGACCTATCCTGCATAATATAATGGGCCAGAGGAAGCTGTCGCGCGTTGGATATTCCGTTCGCTTACCCCGGACAAAAGCGCATACCTGAGAACGCTTTGCAAGAGTGTTTGAGCGATTTTAAGCTCAATCCAAATTGAGCTCTTTTATCGTTTCGTGACCGCCGATGAAACATTGAACCAATGTAATGAATGGAAATGTAATGAACCAACAATTTCTGGTATTGTTCTGCATCGTTTATCTGGGAAGGAGAAAAACGCTCAAATGTTGTTCAGAATATTATTAGACCAATTTATGGCTCGAACTTTTACCGTCCCATAACGGCTGACATATCCATCGTATACCTTACATTCAGCTACTTACGTATTCTTTCTGTTTACAAAGTTAAAAAGTCACTCGCCTGAGTTGAATAAGGTGGTTATGACGTAATCTTTTATCACGGAGGCCAGCTTCTTAGTTCATCAGAAAATATATTTCTTGGACGGCTTAAATAATTTAGAACATCGCTCGGTCACCTGCGCCGCGCTAAATGGAAATTATGTTCAGAAATAAATCAACATTTTTCCAAAAATGTACTTTTCCTTCTTGTATGCAAAGCACTTATCTGACCACTCTCGTATACACACTCTTACATACCTGAGTATTTCTTTGTGGACAGTCAATAGCTGCGAATTATTACCTAATTTGAGTTCATTTATCTCTTGAATTTTGATTATGCAGGTACAAGTTAGCTTAATTGGAAAATTTCGTGAAAACAACAGTTCGTCAGCTATTCGGCCCAATCGCTGTTCAGAGGCAGTGGAGGGGTTGCGGTAGTGCAGTTTTTAACGTTAACAGTTGATATAAACAAAAAAGCTAGGAAAATCTGCGTAATGAAAACAATGAGGTGACAACATGGGCGATTGCAACAACATTACACCTTTAGACACGTTACACACGGTGCTCAGTTTTCCGTTTGTTTTCGATTTTGGCGCATTGTTGTGCAAATATGCAAATGCGTGGGCTGCTGACAGGTGAGCCGAAATAAATTTACAAAGAATGCGCAGATAGACTTTAGACACAATGTGCTGTAGCTAAAAGATCGATTATGTGTTTATCGATAGTTTACAGAAAACTCTTTGGCAAGATAGAAAACTGTTGACAATTTAACTATAAAAGTCGTTACTAACAATTTTGTTCAAATTTAATAGTTTATGCCCCGATTTTGATTGTTATCTATAAAGTATTGGGTGCGCATAAACTGAGCTAAAAATTGTGAATAATGTATGTATACGAATTTTATATCAATTATGCTGAAATCGATCAACTGGTTGAAAAAGTAATTTTTTTTAGAAATTTGGTTATGCGAACTAATAAGGCAAGCTATCGAAAATGAATAACAGCAAATCGGAGTTCTGTAAAACTCAACTCTCTATGTTGGTTAAAGCGTACTAGTTTTGTTTTGATCACATGTGGATGTAGGCACACCCGTGATTTTTAGAGAAAACTATACCCACTACTACGGTACGGTCCGGTGACCACCATACGCTTATGGTTTTCTAAGATTTATGAGGTATGTTGAACTATCTGTACTTTTATCAAAATGTTGGGGACGTTTCGAATGCGAATGTCAGAAAAAATAGTCCCATTCATCGTAAAAAAGCGCCCTTTCTTCAAGACAATGTATGCCGACGGTGCTAAGGCTAAATATGCCTGAGATTGAGTAGATACTTGCAGCCTTATTCACACTTATTTGTTTGTTAAAATAATAATATCCCTTTGATGGAAATTAAATTTAAGAGGGAGGCTATTTTAGAGTCACTATAAAACTTAACCGAATCGTGGTTACTAAATATGTGATAAAACTTAAAGTATGTACGTTTGCTTACATAATATGAACGGAACTCTGAATTGGTATGAATATGGTATATACTTTATGATAAGTAATGAATCCCTCTTTATTTCAAACAATATTTTCAGCTATGCATAAATCAAGCCAATCCGTCTGATACGAGCGGCACTCAAACATCAGATACAATTTAGAAGGCAGACACATCGCACACATACACAAAAGTACATAGATGCGGTTGGGCCGTAGCACTGTAGTTTCTTGCGTTTGTGGGACTTTTTGCAAGACGCCGACGAGATTATGATGGCAGCGGAGACAATGTGACGCCAGTCCATGCAGAATGCTACGTTGACGGTGTTGGGGCTCAAGTTGTCTCATCTGTACGGCACACATCTGAGGGGCCAACGAAACCGGTTTGTATTACGTATGAAATTTACTGACACTTGCTTTTGTTGTTTTCTCATGATATTATTGCGCAGTGCAACGTAAGACAACGCAAGCGTTTGCGCATTTTAATAAATTAATCACATCAAATCGAGTTTGTAGCGTAAGTCTTTCGTCTGTTGCTTAGGTTGCAGGCGAGGGTCTGTTGAAAACTAAATCACTCATAAAATGTTGAAGCTGTAAACTGCTGTGATTTGTTACTAAGTCGGAGACTAGAAAAATATTACGCACATAAATATGTGCTTATATGAAAAAATATTAGTATAATGGTTGTGTTTATTAACTCACAGAATAAAATATGGCTTTGCTGATTTTCAACAGTTGTTTATGTGATGATATTTATTTATCAGTTGTATTTATTTATGAGGTATACATATTTATTGATTCATAATTTCTGCCCAATTCATTAATGTTAATTTTATGTGCAATTTTACAGCGAGGTCTGACCGCATTAAACATTCTATATTCTCAAGAAGAAAACAAATATTCTGAGAAAAGAGCATATGATTATAATATAAAAAAACGCTACAAGTACCCAAAATGTAAATAGTTATAATTGAAGAAAATTGTTTTGAAATTCCCCCTATTTCTGCTTAAATTTACATCACCTTATAACAGCTTGATCGGAGGCTTCTCGTAGATTTAACAATTTTTGCAGTATTTTTAGAATATACATACATATATAAAAACATTCAGAGTTGGCCATATCGAAAATATATAATTTTATATTTAATCTTACCTTTAAGTTTTGTAAAAATCAAAGACTGGTCTTTCTGTTTAAGAAATAAAATTATCAATAATCAAAAGTGTTAGAGCTGGCCTCGGCAAGATAAAGCCATCTGTGCTGAAAAGTTGGCAAGTGTAATCCATATAAAGTCTACATAAGGCGCCATTTGAACTCCGAACACTAATTGACTTACAGTTGTTGAACTAAGAAAAAAAAGTATTCCAAAATCATTTAGTTATCAGTGAAACAAATAGTTCTGAAATTGTATAGCACTTATAAAACTATCTTTGTTTTTTCAAAAATAAGTTTACCAGCACTCTGTGTACATTTACTTATTTTTACTACGGACCTATTAGAGAATATTTTATATTACAACAAAAACTTTCTGACCTCATACACTTAAATTTTCCCACACTTTTCACAACTATATTCACACTCGAACGATGTTACTATGCTATCTTCTGCCCTTCTTTCCCAAGCCACGCCCAATGTCTGCAGCAACAACTTAAATCACATGATTTTTAATGTTTTCTATAATTTATTTTGAGTGAGAAAAATATAAATGATCGTAAAACATGCTACGCGTGTTGCAGTCAACTTGTGCGACGTCACAGTGAAAATGCAACAATGCGAAGTTTTTGAAAAAGAAAATAAGCACTTACGTGAATTAAGGTGGTTCATTTATTGAAAAAAGAGATACATCTATTGGGTAGTCGAAAAAGTCTCTTCGTATTTCGTCAATGGATGTCGTTGCAGTCGTTTCCAGTGGTGCCGATTACATTGTATCATATCATATAGTATTGAAAAGGTGAGATTTTAAGCTTCATTTACCCAAAAACAAAGGTTAAATTCGGGGAAGTGGAAAAAAAAGTTACTGCGTTCAAAACTTAGTGAAAATAATAAAGGGAAGAATGCATAAAAAATAAGTTGAAGTTTGATTAGAAATACGAAACGACTCACCAATATATAACAAAAGTATTTTTTTTTAACAAATACCAAATGGCGTTACTGAAAATATTTTAAAATCATATAATCATAATCATATAGCCTTAATTTTGAGTTTCCAATTACAGAAAGCGCCTTGAGATGATCGAATGCCATCGAACTCCGTCAGAAGCAATATAAGAATCGTGGGGCATATAATCATCATAATAACCTTTATTAAAGTGGTTTGGTAAGCAAAATGTACTCGATCGAGATAGATGGAGATAGATTAAAATTTCATAAAGTGCTCAAAATCTTGTAAATGGAAATCTAAAAACTCAAGTCTAAGGGCTTTTGCTTGCAGGCAATTGTGATACATATGTATGTGCGCATTGAGGTGTTTAATAAATTCTGAACTTAGTGAACTGCCAGTCAATGCGATATAAAGTTATATTGTATTACAGGCATAAAAAGACTAATAAATACGAATTAGTGGCACGGTGCGAATTTAATCTAATACTTTAGAACAATTAATTAAAATTCTGATAAGTTGGATATGTCTTTTAAGAACGATTATGATTTTGTTTTACAATTTCATTAATGAATGGCGTCATCTTAATGAAACCACATTTTAAACTGCTTTTGTCTGTTATGCAATTACTACATGTTCATAAATACATATCCGTAATTCTTTAAGTAATTACCGATGTTGCTACACAACTCTTTCCAAATCTGTATCATTTTTTGGTACTAAGAACACTAATTTGAGGTAATGCTTGCATTTTTGTCGAAGTAAGGGTTAAAAATATTAAACGAGACAATAACATTATGCATGGAAGTGGTGTTCTAAATGTTATCACTTATTAAATCTGATGTTATGTAATAATTTCTGTCATTTCTCCTTGTTATGTGTGGGTCGTTTGGAGCTTCAACTCTAAACCTAAAGATTGTTATGTATGGTTTTCAATCTTAGACAGGTGCATACAAGACTAAACAAGTAAACACAATCTTATTTTATGAAAATAATTTCGTTAAAAAAATTATTTCTTCTTCTATCATTATTACTTATGTCATCTCCCACCAGCGTTCGCTGCTACACTTGTGGGTGCACTTAAAATCTAATTGCTAACAATGTAATCAGCTTGCAACAAATGAGAGCAATAAGGTCCACCGACGCAAAAACATATATACGTAAACATCCATCAATACCGCTGAAGGCGAAAAGGTTAACTGCAAGCGCTATAAGACTACCAATCAAACTCGTTCGAAAATGATTTTGTCACATAAATTTATTGGCAGCAAAGCACTTTGCGGCTACGAAACTTGGCCACGCCAACGACGAACCACGCGCATGCGCTTTTCTATGGTATACTATATATGAATTTATGTGTGGCGTTTTAAAAATATACAGTAGCTAATATGGCGATTGGGCAGCAATTTATCTGCGACTATCAGCTGTGGCAAATAGTTAAAGTGAGCCACAAAGTGCAGCAACAACAACTGTAAAGCAGCTTGAAGATTTGTACAATAACTTGAGCGTAAATATCCTTTTATGGCATTCGGTACAGCGTTCGGTTGGATGGTTGGAGAGGTAGTTGTGGGTGTGTATACATAGCGCATACTTCTTGTTGTTGTAGGTGCGGAACTGGTGCAATGCTTTGGCAATTCCATTAACCATTTGGCAGGTAAATTTTGCTTTCGACGAAAGTAAGACACTGCCATTGCAGTCGATAAAATTACTTACCATAGATAATCACACAAATTATTTAAGTAACTGTTTTGGCTTGCTCCTTCAAATAGTTAGTTCATGGATACAGATATGTAGAAATACATATATGTATATATGTACCTATGAATTGTTGGTAGTACAATGAGGAGCTATAGTTTAACTATTCAGGAATTAGGTTACGCTGAAAACTAAATGCCTATTTTTCATTTTCAAATAAAATTGTTGCAAAAAAGACGTATAAGAAATCTGTTTAAAAGATTAACGGGATTGAACTCTTCGCGTTGCAGTAATGAATTTTACATGTTTACTCCTTCAACTCTTCCACATTGTGTTATTTAGATAATGATTTCTTTTAGTTTTGATATTAAAAATGTTTTCTTTTAATTTCTAATCGACAATTTTTTACCTAACATGTAATCCATACATGTGTCATTCGATTAAATTAGGTTCGTGGCGTGCAAATGTTCGATCGCGGCTTAATGCTTCAGCTGATTTGAACGTTTTATTTTTGGTCATCACCCAAAGATAATTTTATTAAATGTAACCCATTATTACAAAAACATATGTAAAATATTGTTGAACTTTTTTATATTATATGAATAAAAATAAACTAAGAATCACAATTGAGTAATGATGGCCACGAAACTGACCTATCGTTTTGCTGTTTTTAGTCAAATCAGAAATAAATGTATCCATATATTTATAGAAAATATATTCAAGCAACACACCTAAAGTGAAATTAACTACTTAAGATAGCTACAGGGTTCTAAAGTGTAGCCGCTCAGTTCAAGATTACATTTCTCAAAATTGATTGATTACTCGGACACGAATGATCCAATTACTATAATGTTTATTGGAACATGGATTATTGGAAATATTTTTACTATTTTTTGCAATCCATCTTGACTTGACAGTAGTAATGAGTTTTAAACCAAACACTTAATATAAATATTACTAAAACATCTTACACTTTTTCTTCTAATATCGTATGTGTTAGTACATAGTTATACATATACATTACCGCAAAAATTTTACCGTTTATTTGAAATTTTAAAACCGTATGTTTTACACAATAAATATTATGTTTTCTCAAACTGCTGCAATACACAAAATCATTTAAAATGTCGTTTTTCTGTAAAATCTATGGTTAAACATTATTAAATACGCGTTTTCGGCAACTAATATGAAGCACCAAAACATCACTCATAGCGTGTAAATTATAGCCAGCGTTTAAATACCACTTCAGAGTATGAAAACATTGCATACATGTCTTTGCATGAACAACGGTACACACTACGTGTCAGCTTGCATGCAGATATGGGAACAGATAGAGGGAGGTCTGAGGAACGCGTTATGTGAATTGCACGTTGCACAGCTGCGAGTAAGAGCTCGTGTCAAAACGATTTATGTTCACACTTGCTGCCGCCATTATCACACATACACACAAGCATAGGTAAGTGCATGCAGGCACAAGCTTATGAATATACATATTTGTATGTATACGGTAAGCTTATGACTTTAAAGCAACGCGTAAGGCCTGGTTGCAATAGGCGCCAAATATTCGTTATGCGGCCATCACTAACCACACAGAAACACACATATACATTCACAGGGATGCTCTGCAATCCAGCAAAGGTTGAAAAACTTAACATAAGCATGCATGCAACATGTAACATTTGCAACATGCCACGACGTTCTTTGTCGTGTGTGGATTAGTTGAACTTATGTTTGTTTTTTGTCCTCTTTCATTTCATTCTTTCTTTTTGTCCACTTTGTTGTGCTTTTGTACTTGAGCTTCTTTGCTTATTTTTGTTGCTTTACATGCATTAGATGTGTGAAATATGTGCAAAACAGCGTAGGTTGCATATGAATGAATGCCACAATCAATTTCATATGTTGCGCGTACGATTTATTTATACGAATGCACGTAGCACTCGCTTCGGCTCGTGTGGATTATCAATTTTTCAATATATTATTGTTGTTGTTGCGCTGACGTAAAGCGGCTGCTGTGACTTCTCATGCGGTAAATTATTGTGCAAAATGTAACGGTACCGAAGAACTAGGTCACAAATATTCAATAATCATGCAAGCAAAGTTACCTGCTGTAACTGCTGTTTAAGGCATAAATTATTACACTTGTATGTATGTGCTATTACATTTGTTATTGCAAAGATTTAGTAGGGAAAATATTACGCAAGTGACAAGAAACATAAATAATATCAATGGCACCAGAGAAGTCATCTTACTTGGCAAATATTAAGCTGTTCATATGAAGGATCTATAAATGATTTATAGAGTTAAAAGTCTAAAAAATTTTAGAAACGTCTTATACATATATTCTCCTTATTTTGGTTTAAAAAAGCTAAAGGGACATTGGAGAGTGAAAATAAATTTCATCGAAATAAAGAAATTTACATAAAACCTGTTTTATTTGCAGGTAAGAATCAGTACCTTTAGAGCGTAGAGCTATAGTAGTCCTTCAGATGGGTTTCCTTTTAACTGTGGCCTCACTAATGCCAGCATAAATCATATACATACTATAGTGGGAGCAGCATAGCCCGTCTGTGACTTCTTCACTTTCTATTATTTTGGAGTTGTGGCTAGGATGACTTCGCCTTCAATGACATGTTCATAGAATGGAGATATCTCTTAGAAAGTTAATTTTTCCTTTGAAAATCTTACATTTTTAACAGTTATTCGGGTTAAATACCCCATCAATTATTATGCACGCACGTATTTCTTTTACTTGCGTTTGATACTTTTGCACTTCATAAGTCTAAAAAGAAGTAAATCTGATCTGATTCACAGATTTCACGTACGTAAAATATTATAGTACAGGAATATCTCAAGATGCCAAGGAACTGTATTTACGTTTAAGGACAGTTCAAACAAATATCTACTATCAGACATAGGAAATCAGCATAACCATCTGATTCCAGATGTACATATAGTGGTATTTATCCAAAACTTTATGGTAAACTGTAATTTTCTTAAAGAAATGTGAGCTCACTACTTTTTTGGAGTAAGTATTCGTATTAGCTGGGCTCGTTCTTAACCAAGGGCTTTATATTAAAAATTTGTTTCCAATATTCTTCAATTATAATAATTTTGTGGAGTATTTTAAACTTTTCGTGATTATTTTTGTCAATAATTATTACGGATATTTCAAAATTACTTTCTAATTATCTCAAGAGAAATAGCAAGGACTGAAGTAATTAAATCTCTAAGATAAACATTTATACAAACTGATAATGGCAAGACGTAGGTTTATTATTATTAAAAATATTTTAGTTGAATTGTATCTCTAATATTTATTCCCTTATAAATTTAGAATAAGAAATATAATTTAAATATATTATCTATTTTAATTATTCTTTTTGATCACTTTAATATGAACTAAACTGACTCCAATGAAACCAAAGTTACTTATGAGCTTTTTACATCAAAACTCCTTTAATTATAATTAATTAATAATTATTAGTATTATTTGACGCTTTGCCAAGCGTATTGCCTAAAATCTGCACAGAACAACTGTGATAAATTTAGTAGCGATCAACAATTTTCCAGCCTAAGTGAAGTGCAAGATAAGTAAAGTCTTCTTTCAATAGACGTAATTCAAAGCAAAATTTGCAAAAATGAAAAGAGTAATCAAAGAAAAAATCAAGCAGTCAGCTTGCACTTCCAATAGAAGGGAATTTTGAATAATTCACATGGATCGCAGAAGTGCTTGTAGGTCAGGCAATTGACATTCGCATGCTTTGTTTGTTAATTGAAATCAAATGTATATATGGGAGGTGTGTATGTACAGCGCTATGCGCACGCACTTTCAAGACACATCAGATACCCACATAAGATAGCATAATGTCGCAGCCATATACAAATATTTATATGTATACATACATACGCAGATTTACAAATATCTGCGAATAACAACAGGAAGCCAGTTTGCACGCGTAGCGACAGATCTTATCAAGTTTATCGACGCCGCAGATCAATGTAAGTTGGAAGCAAGTTTATGGCGAAGAAAAATTTATGCAGAAAATTATAAAAAGTAAAAACCACACACGTACATCCACACATATTTACTTGATTTTATTATGCGTGACGCATTGCACGCATATGACGTTTAGCAGGCCGTCGGCTGTCCATTGTGCTCCCCACTTAGTCCATTTCTCAATGTGGTGTGCGCCTTTTATGCTTTAGAATTGTGTGCAAAATTTCCGGAAGATTCGATAGTCGTAAATGGATAAGAAAGGGTGATATCCAATTGCGTTGGCAATTGTTTGTAAAAATGTAAAATACAAATGTATAAGAGAGCTTTGTATATCTGGTGTTTAAAAATAGATATGGGATAACGAGTTTGTCGCTGAAGTCCTTTGTTTAAGCTTTGTTTGGCGGTACCACAAATATACTTTTGAAAATTTTCTTGTCGCAAGTAAAACCAATAAATAGTAATATTCGAGACCGCTGTCAATGATTTGTTTGTTACTGTAATGCGGGGATCAAACAGGTTTTGGGTGGGGTATATTTGAACGAAAGTCAATACTATCCAAAACACTATGCTGTATTTACTATATCATTATATAAATAACAGCATTGTCATATAAAAAAGTTGT